>NW_020263019.1:0-2692 GCF_003255815.1 Theropithecus gelada | reverse complement strand
AAGGTCAGCTGATTTTCAACATTAATTTTATCTGCACTCTTAATTCCCCCTTCCTATGTAATTTTGCTGTGTAACATAGGACATGAACAATTGGTGGGGGTGGGGGTTATTACTTTGGCTACCACAGTAACTGTTTTTTGCTAGGTACTGAGCTAAGCACTGGTGAATTAAGCTTGAATAACACACTCTCCCTAATCTCCATCCATTCATGGGAGCATCTGCCATGCTCCTGAGAATCTGGGGAGTCAAGGAAGTCTTCCGTGAGGAGGTGATGCCAAAGCGGACAAGTGACAGAGGAGCCGAAGCTAGCCAGGAAGAGAGTAGAGGTTTAAGGGGAAGCGTATTATAAGCAGAGGGCATCACCCACTTCAGAGACTCCCAGAGGAGAAAGATGAGGCTCAGCTGGACTCCATAGTAGGTGAAATGGAGAGGGTCAAGCAGTGAGGCTGCCTTGCAAGGCAGGGCAGAGCAGGGGCTGTTAAGGAGTCTGGACTTAATCCCGATTGCATCATCAGCAAGGAGAAGTGATGTAAATGGGGGAGTAACGTGATGAGATTCATGGATTAGAGACATGGTTCAGGCTGCTATAGCGAAGGCACTAGGAGGAGCAGATGGCTCAGTGGGTGTGCAGGAGACCTCTCACTGAGTTTAGGAAGAGGTTTTTAAAATAGAAGAAGTTTGAGTAATTTAAATGATGGTGGGAAGGAGCTAAAAGTGGGGGATAGGTTAAAGATACAGGAAAGTGGGAGGAAGAACTGACAAGTGAGGTTCCTGAGAGGGCAGGAGAAGAGGAGATTCCCATAGGGGGATTAACACTTTCTTTTCTTTTTCTAAGACAGGGTCTTACTCTGTCACCTAGGCTGGAGTTCAGTGGCATGATCTTGGCTCACTGTAGTGTAGACTTCCCAGGCTCAAGGGATCCTCCCACCCCAGACTCCCAAGTAGCTGGAACTACAGGTGTACCCCACCACCACACCTGGCTAATATTGTTCTTTTTTTTGGGTAGACACAGCGTCTCACTATGTTGCTCTGACTGGTCTCCAACTCCTGGCCTCAAGCAATCCTGCTGTCTAGGCTTCCGAAATTGCTGGGATTACAGGCATGAGCCATAATGCCTGACCTCTGCTAGTTCTGTATTCTCTAGAGATGTCTTTACTTTGTGCTAGTGTGTCCCTCATTATGCTGATCCTCTGTTAAAATTAATACCTTTTTTTCTTTTGAGACGGAGTTTCACTCTTGTTGCCCAGGCTGGAGTGCAATGGCGCCATCTCGACTCACCGCAACCTCCGCCTGCCGGGTTCAAGTGATTCTCCTGCCTCAGCCCCCTGAGTAACTGGGATGACAGCCATGTGCCACCATGCCCAGCTAATTTTGTATTTTTGGTAGAGACGGGGTTTCTCCGCATTGGTCAGGCTGGTCTCGAACTCCTGACCTCAGGTGATCCGCCTGCCTTGGCCTCCCAAAGTGCTGGGATTACAGGCATGAGCCATTTCGCCTGGCCAAAATTAATACTTTTTACATTCAATTGACATATATGTATTTTTTTCTTTTTGATACCGGGTCTCACGCTGTCACCCAGGCTGCAGTGCAGTGGCACAGCCTCTGCTCATCGCAGCCTCCACCTGCCAAGCTCAAGCAATTCTCCTGTCTCAGCCTCCCACGTAGCTGGAATTACAGGTAAGTGCCACCACATAGCTAATTTTTGTGTTTTTTGTAGAGATGAGATTTCGCCATATTTCCCAGACTGGTCTCAAACTCCTAAGCTCAAGGCAATCCACCCACCTTGGCCTTCCAAAGTGCTGAGATTACAGGTGTGATCCACCTTGCTCATTCCAGTTAAAACTTTTGAGTTGTTTGTGTCTCCTGATTGGACTCCTACAAATACAGAATTGATGCTAGGAAGGGTACCAGGAGATAGACCCACACAGATAGGATTTGGGAATAGGTTTGGTTATCCATGGAGCAGTGCTGAACTCCTTCCTAATGGGATATAGGATGCTGGTGATTTCCAGGAAGTGACCTCACAATGACTCAAGCTACCACTTACTGTTGATTGTGGTGAAATGCCAGGTGAAGCGTATGCCCTGTGAGCTTAGGGGTGCTACAGTTGACCACTGCCACAGTAAAGATGACTCTGAAGAATGGCATGGGATGGATCCTTTCGAATGCACTTGAGCAGCGGTCTCCAACCAAAGGGCCATAGAACCGGAGGTGAGCAGCAGGCGAGTGAGGGGAAACTTCATCTGTATTTCTAGCCCCTCCTATCACTTGTATGACCACCTGAGCTCCATGTCCTGTCAGATGAGCAGCAGCATTCGATTCTCATAGAAGCACGAACCCTGTTGTGAAGCGTGCATGCGAGGGATCTAGGTTGTGCACTCCTTATGAGAATCTAATGCCTGATGTTTTATCACTATCTCCCATCACCCTAGATGGACAGTGTCATTGCAGGAAAACAAGCTCAGAGATCCCACTGAGTCTACATTATAGTAAGTTGTAGAATTATTTCATTATATCTTACAATGTAGTAATAATAGAAATAAAGTACACAGTATATGTAATGCATTTGAATTATCCTGAAATTATTCCCTCCACTCCCAGTCTGTGGAAAAATTGTCTTCCACACACTCACTCTGTTTTTTGGTAGAGACAGGGTCTTAATATATTGCTCAGGCTGATCTCAAATTCCTGG
>NW_020263018.1:0-2692 GCF_003255815.1 Theropithecus gelada | reverse complement strand
ATATCTGTTCTCAGATTCCACAGAAATAAAGCTAGCAAAGAGATCCACGAGATGAAGATGTAACTCTGAGAGTGGAAGTCAAACATCACAGAGCAGTTTCTCAGAAATCTTCTTTCCAGATTTCATCTGAGGACATTTCCTTTTTCAACATAGCCCTCTATGGGCTTCCAAATATCACTTTGCCAATTCCACAAGAACTGTCTTAGCGAAAGGCTTCTTTACGGGAAAGCTGTAACTCTACGAGATGATTTCACAGAACACAAAGAAGTTTCTCAGAAAGCTTCTTACTCTTTGTTATTGGAGGAGATTTCCTTTGGCCCTATAGTCTTCAAAGGGATCCGGAATATCTGTTCTCAGATTCCACAGAAAGAAGGCTAGGAAAGAGATCCATGAAATACAGATGTAACTCTGTGAGATGAATTAACAGAACACTGAGTGTTTTCTCAGAAAGCTTCTCTCCAGATTTCATCTGAGGATATTTCCTTTTTCACCATAGCCCTCTATCGGCTTCCAAATATCACTTTGCCAATTCCACAAGAACTGTCTTAGCGAAAGGCTTTTTGAGGGGAAAGCTGTAACTCTGTTAGATGATTTCACAGAAGACAAAGAAGTTTCTTGGAAAGCTTCTTTCTCTTTGTTATCGGACGATATTTCCTTTGGCCCTATAGTCTTCAAAGGGATCCGAAATATTTGTTCTCAGATTCCACAGAAATAAGGGTAGCAAAGAGATCCACGAAATACCGATGTAACTCTGTGAGTTGAAGTCACACATCACAGAGCAGTTTCTCAGAAATCTTCTTTCCAGGTTTCATCTGAGGACATTTCCTTTTTCACCATAGCCCTCTATGGGCCTCCAAATATCACTTTGCCAATTCCACAAGAACTGTCTTAGCGAAAGGCTTCTTGAAGGGAAGCCTGTAAGTCTGTGAGATGATTTCACAGAACACAAACAAGTTTCTCAGAAAGCTTCTTTCTCTTTGTTATCGGAGGATATTTCCTTTGGTCCTATAGTCTTCAAAGGGATCCGAAATATCTGTTCTGAGATTCCACAGAAATAAGGCTAGCAAAGAGATCCACGAAATACAGATGTATCCTGTGAGATGAATGAATAGAACACTAAGAAGTTTCTCAGAAAGCTTCTTTCCAGATTTCATCTGAGGATATTTCCTTTTTCACCAAAGCCCTCTAGGGGCTTCCAAATATCACTTTGCGAATTTCACAAGAACTGTCTTAGCGAAAGTCTTCTTGAGGGGAAAGCTGTAACTCTGTGAGATGATTTCACAAAACACAAAGAAGTTTCTCAGAAAGCTTCTTTCTCTTTGTTATCGGAGGATATTTCCTTTGGCCCTATACTCTTCAAGGCATCCGAAATATCTGTTCTCAGATTCCACAGAAATAAGGCTAGCAAAGAGACCCACGAAATACAGATGTAAACCTGTGAGATGAATTAACAGAACACTAAGCAGTTTCTCAGAAAGCTTCTTTCCAGATTTCATCTGAGGATATTTATTTCTCACCATAGCCCTCTATGGGCTTCCAAATATCACTTTGCCAATTCGACAAGAACTATCTTACCAAAAGGCTTCTTGAGGGGAAAGCTGTAACTCTGTGGGATGATTTCACAGAACACAAAGAAGTTTCTCAGAGCTTCTTTCTCTTTGTTATCGGAGAATATTTCGTTTGGCCCTATACTCTTCAAAGGGATCTGAAATATTTGTTCTCAGATTCCACAGAAATAAGGCTACCAAAGATATCCACCAAATACAGATGTAACTCCTGAGTGGAAGTCACACATGACAGAGCAGTTTCTCAGAAAGCTTCTTTCCTCATTTCATCTGAGGATATTTCCTTTTTCACCATAGCCCTCGATGGGCTTCCAAATATCTCTTTGCCAGTTCCACAAGAACTGTCTTTGCGAAAGGCTTCTTCAGGGGAAAGCGGTAACTCTGTGAGATGATTTCACAGAACACAAAGAAGTTTCTCAGAAGGCTTCTTTCTCTTTGTTATCGGATGATATTTCCTTTGGCCCTATACTCTTCAAAGGGATTCGAAATATCTGTTCTCAGATTCCACAGAAATAAGGCTAGCAAAGAGATCCACGAAATACAGACGTAACTCTGTGAGATGAATTAACAGAACACTCAGCAGTTAATCAGAAAGCTTCTTTCCAGATTGCATCTGAGGATATTTCCTTTTTCACCATAGCTCTCTATGGCCTTCCAAATATCACTTTGCCAATTCCACAAGAACTGTCTTAGCGAAAGGCTTCTTGAGGGGAAAGCTGTAACTCTGTGAGTTGATTTCACAGAACACAAAGAAGTTTCTCAGAAATCTTCTTTCTCCTTGTTATCGGAGGATATTTCCTTTGTTCCTATAGTCCTAAAAGGGATCTGAAATATCTGTTCTCAGATTACACAGAAATAAGGCTAGCAAAGTGATCCAGGAAATACAGATGTAACTCTGGGAGATGAATTAAGAGGACACTCAGCAGTTTCTCAGAAAGCTTCTTTCCAGATTTATTCTCAGGATATTTCCTTTTTCACCATAGCCCTCTATGGGCTTCCAAATATCACTTTGCCAATTCCACAAGAACTGTCTCAGCGAAAGGCTTCTTGAGGGGAAAGCTGTAACTCTGTGAGATGATATCACAGAACACAAAGAAGTTTCTCAGAAAGCTTCTTTCTCTTTGTTA
>NW_020263017.1:0-2692 GCF_003255815.1 Theropithecus gelada | reverse complement strand
GAGAAACTGCTTAGTGTTCTGTTAATTCACCTCACAGAGTTACACCTCCGTTTCGTGGATCTCCTTGCTAGCCTTAGTTCTGTGGAATCTGAGAACAGATATTTCGGATCCCTCTGAAGACTATAGGGCCAAAGGAAATATCCTCCGATAACAAAGAGAAAGAAGCTTTCTGAGAAAGTTCTTTGTGTTCTGTGAAATCATCTCACAGAGTTACAACTTTCCTCTCAAGAAGCCTTTCGCTAAGACAGTTCTTGTGGAATTGGCAAAGTGATATTTGGAAGCCCATAGAGGCCTATGGTGAAAAAGGAAATATACTCAGATGAAATCTGGAAAGAAGCTTTCTGAGAAACTGCTTAGTGTTCTGTTAATTCATCTCAGAGAGTTACATCTCTATTTCGTGGATCTCTTTGCTAGCCTTATTTCTGTGGAATCTGAGAACAGATATTTCGGATCCCTTTGAAGACTATAGGGCCAAAGGAAATATCCTCAAATAACAAAGAGAAAGAAGCTTTCTGAGAAACTTCTTTGTGTTCTGTGAAATCATCTCATAGAGTTACAGCTTTCCCTTGAAGAAGTCTTGCGCTAAGACAGTTCTTGCGGAATTGGCAAACAGAGATTTCGAAGCCCATATAGGGCTATGGTGAAAAAAGAAATATCCTCAGATGAAATCTGGAAAGAAGCTTTCTGAGAAACTACTTAGTGATCTGTTAATTCATCTCACAGAGTTACATCTCTGTTTCGTGGATCTCTTTGCTAGCCTTAGTTCTGTGGAATCTGAGAACAGATATTTCGGATCACTCGGAAGTCTACAGGGCCAAAGGAAATATCCTCCGATAACAAAGAGAAAGAAGCTTTCTGAGAAACTTCTTTGTGTTCTCTGAAGTCATCTCACAGAGTTACAGCTTTCCTCTAAAGAAGCCTTTCGCTAAGACAGTTCTTGTGGAATTGGCAAAGTGATATTTGGAAGCCTATAGAGGGCTATGGTGAAAAAGGAAATATCCTCAGATGAAATCTGGAAAGAAGCTTTCTGAGAAACTTCTTTGTGTTCTGTGAAATATTCTCACAGTGTTACAGCTTTCCAATCAAGAAGCCTTTCGCTAAGACAGTTGTTGTGGAATTGGCAAAGTGGTATTTGGAAGCCCTTCGAGGGCTACTGTGAAAAAGGAGATATCCTCAGATGAAAACTGGAAAAAAGCTTTCAGAGAAACTGCTTAGTGATCTGTTAATTCATCTCACAGAGTTACATCTCTGTTTCATGGATCTGTTTGCTAGCCTTATTTCTGTGGAATCTGAGAACAGATATTTCAGATCTCTTTGAAGTCTATAGGGCCAAAGGAAATATCCTCCGATAATAAAGTGAAAGAAGCTTTCTGAGAAACTCCTTTGTGTTCTGTAAAATCATCTCACAGATTTACACCTTTCCCCTCCAGAAGACTTTCGCTAAGACAGTTCTTGTGGAATTGGCAAAGTGATATTTGGAAGCCTATAGAGGGCTATGGTGAAAAAGTAAATATCATCAGATGAAATCTGGAAAGAAGCTTTCTGACAAACTGCTTAGTGTTCTGTTAATTCATCTCACAGAGTTACATCTGTATTTCGTGGATCTCTTTGCTAGCCTTATTTCTGTGGAATCTGAAACCAAATATTTCGGATCCCTTTGAACACTATAGGGCCAAAGGAAATATCCTCCGATAACAAAGAGAAAGATGCTTTCTGAGAAACTTCTTTGTGATCTCTGAAATCATCTCACAGAGTTACAGCTTTCCCCTCAAGGAGCCTTTCGCTAAGACTGTTCTTGTCGAATTGGCAAAGTGATATTTGGAATCCCATAGACGGCTATGGTGAAAAAGGAATTATCCTCAGATGAAATCTGGAAAGAAGCTTCCTGGGAAACTGCTTAGTGTTCTGTTAATTCGTCTCACAGAGTTACATCTGTATTTAGTGGATCTCTTTGCTAGCCTTATTTCTGTGGAATCTGAGAACAGATATTTCGGATCCCTTTGAAGACTATATGGCCAAAGGAAATATCCTCCGATAACAAAGACAAAGAAGCATTCTGAGAAACTTCTTTGTGTTCTGTGAAATCATCTCACAGAGTTACAGCTTTCCCCTCAAGAACCCTTTCACTAAGACAGTTCTGGTGGAATTGGCAAAGTGATATTTTTAAGCCCATAGAGGGCTATGGTGAAAAAGTAAATATCCTCAGATGAAATCTGGAAAGAAGCTTTCTGAGAAATTGCTAAGTGTTCTGTTAATTCATCTCACAGAGTTACATCTGTATTTCAGGGATCTCTTTGCTCGCCTTATTTCTGTGGAATCTGAGAACAGATATTTCGGATCCCTTTGAAGACTATAGGGCCAAAGGAAATATCCTCACATAACAAAGAGAAAGAAGCTTTCTGAGAAACTTCTTTGTGTTCTGTGAAATAAACTCACAGAGTTACAGCTTTCCCCTCAAGAAGCCTTTCGCTGAGACAGTTCTTGTGGAATTGGCAAAGTGATATTTGGAAGGCCATAGAGGGCTATGCTGAAAAAGGAAATATCCTCAGATGAAATCTGGAAAGAAGCTTTCTGAGAAAATGCTTAGTGTTCTGTTAATTCATCTCACAGCGTTACATCTCTGTTTCTTGTATCTCTTTGCTAAGCTTATTTCTGTGGAATCTGAGAACAAATATTTCGGATCCCTTTGAAG
>NW_020263016.1:0-2693 GCF_003255815.1 Theropithecus gelada | reverse complement strand
CAAATTATCTGGACATAATTCTCTGAACCTGGCTTATATTTGGCCCCCGTGTCTCTTGAGGGCAGAGAAGTATATGTTTCCACGTTTAAAAGTGTGGGCAGGAATTTCTTGTCTTTAAATTAGATCACAAGATAATTATAATCCCAGATAATTCATGTATACGAAAAAAACTCATTGGTGACCAAAGGTCAAAATTTATTTTCTGACAAGTATGGACAGAGGGAAAAGTAAACTGAATTAAGTCACAGACCTAAAGATCTTCCACCCTTTCGAAAGACATCATGAGAAGAAAATGCAGTGACTTCTAGGTAATGCTTCAGGATGCATGGTGCTTGTACTTCACTTCACAGTTATGTGACATGGTATTATTATTAACAGCTACCTTCTACAGACTTGCAGCAGGTCACACCCACTTAGTGACCTACAAACATTAATCAAGGAATTTAAGGCAAAAAGTCATGCACTTTTTGTAGCTTTATTGTTTGCTTTTCAACTGTGTATGTGTGCGTGTGCACATGTGTGTTTGTATACATAGTTACACATGAATGGAAAGATGGAAGAATGTATGGATAGACAAACAGATATGGATAGGTCAATGGGGTGGATGGATAGATGGATGGATGGTTGAATGGATGGATGGACGGATAGTTGAATGAGTGGTTGGGTTGGGTTGGTGAGTAGATGATCACATGGTTGGATAGGTAGATGGATAGATGAATGATTGGATTAATGAATGGATGAATGATTGGGTAGGTAAGTGGTTAGTTGGTTAGAGAGATGCGTAGATAGGGAGATAGATATACCTCATGCTGTTGGAAGTTGCTGTGTTGCACTGACTCTTTTAGTATCACACATTGAATAGGATGAGGGAGAAGGAGGCAAATGGCTTGCTTTTTCACTGTGTTAATAGTGTCTTTTGATTCAGAGGTTTTAAAATTGTGGTTCCAATTCAGTGATGTGCCCAATACACATCACTTAATGATAGGGTTACCTTCTGACAAATGTACCATTAGGTGATTTTGTCATTGTGGGAACATCATACACTGTATCTGTATAAACACAGATGCTGTAGTTTCCTGCACACCTAGGCTCTATGGTATTTGAATGGATGGATGGATAGATGGTTGGATCAATAGTTGGGTTAGGGGATTGGTGAGTGGATGATCACATGGTTGTATAGGCAGATGGATACATGAATGGTTGGATTGCTGAATGGATGAATGATTGGGTGGGTAAGTGGTTAGTTGGTTAGAGGGATACATGGATAGGGAGATAGATATGGCCTATTTCTCCTAGGCAGCTGTAATGGAATACTTCATCTTAACCCAATAAACTAATTTGAGGCATTATTGAAATCTTTCAATGTTTAGTCTCCCATTATCTTTTCAATAGTAATAGCAAATATTTGTTCCAATGAGACCATGCAGATAACTCTTGAAAACTATACTAGTAACTCTATGTTGTGAAATTCTAAGCTCAAATATCATTTTTTATCTAACTTGTCCTCTGTAAAAATGTTTGGCAGGATCAACTACTTCCTGTTTCTTTAACATGTGTAATGGCGTATATATATTTCAGAAAATAAAATGCACCGATTTTAAGTGTACAATTCAATAAACTTTATAAAATTTACTGAGTTGTGCAAACATCACCACCATCCAATTTTAGAAAATGTTTATCCCCCCCAAAATGTCTAGTGTGTCTATCAGCGAGTTACTCTCATTTCTACTCCCAGCCCCAGACAGCCACTACACTCCTTTCTGTCTATATAGATTTGCCTTTTCTTGAATTTCGTATAAATGGAATCATATGATATATGTGGCATTTTTGTCTCCTTTTACTTAGTCTAATGTTTTTGAGGTTTATGTATGTTTTAGCATGTATCAGTTCTTTGTTCCTCTTTATTGCCAAATAGTATTCAATGTTACACATAGACCATGTTTATTTATTCACATATTAGTTGATGGACATTTGGATTGTTCCTACTTCTTGACATTTATGAATAATTATGCTATAAACACTAGTGCCTTCCCTTTGTCAACCTGGTGCCAACCTGGTGAAACCCCATCTCTAGTAAAAGTACAAAAAATTAGGCAGGCATGCTGGTCTGCACCTGTAATTCCAGCTACTTGGGAGCTAAGGTATGAGAATCACTTGAAACTAGGAGGCGTAGGTTGCAGTGAGCCGAGACAAGCACCACTGCACTCGAGCCTGGGTGACAGAGCAAGACTCTGTCTCCAAAAAAAAAAATAGTAATAAATAAAATTAAATAAAAATAAATTGATAAATAATTTATCAGGTAGCTATCTAGGGGAGTAATTGCAGGATCATGTAATTTGTATTAACTTTTTCAGAATATGCAAAACTATTTTCCAAAGTGGCTACAACATTAGACATTCCAGCCAGTACTTTCCTCCTCCCCTCTTTTTTGGGGGGTGGGGGAGTGGAGCTTCTGGGTCATCTCCCTGTCTTAGTTCACTGACATCAGCCCCTATTTGTTGGCTGCCTTTGATGGGCTGTTCTCAGGCCCCAACATCTAAAATTGGAAGGATCTTAAAGTTCATTTTTTAGATATGCTTTCTTCTCTTATCTATAATTACATAGGAGGGGATTTCATCCAGTGTTAGGACTTTAAAAGCTTTTTCCCTGATAATTTTACGTATTTGTATCTTCAGGCCAGACCTTTCCCCATG
>NW_020263015.1:0-8786 GCF_003255815.1 Theropithecus gelada | reverse complement strand
GATCTAGAACTAGATGTACCATATGACCCAGCCATCCCATTACTGGGGATATACCCAAAGGATTATAAATTATGCTGCTATAAAGACACATGCACACGTATGTTTATTGCAGCACTATTCACAATAACAAAGACTTGGAATCAACCCAAATGTCCATCAGTGACAGATTGGATTAAGAAAATGTGGCACATATACACCATGGAATACTATGCAGCCATAAAAAAGGATGAGTTTGCATCCTTTGTAGGGACATGGATGCAGCTGGAAACCATCATTCTTAGCAAACTATCACAAGAACAGAAAACCAAACACCACATGTTCTCACTCATAGGTGGGAACTGAACAATGAGATCACTTGGACTCAGGAAGGGGAACATCACACACCGGGGCCTATCATGGGGAGGGGGGAGGGGGGAGGGATTGCATTGGGAGTTATACCTGATGTAAATGACGAGTTGATGGGTGCAGCAGACCAACATGGCACAAGTATACATATGTAACAAACCTGCACGTTATGCACATGTACCCTACAACTTAAAGTATAATAATAATAAATAAATTAAAAAAAAAAAAAAAACAAAAAACTTAGTTCTGGGAATTGTTAAATTTTAATATAAAAACATGAAATTGCATCTCTGTCATATAGACATCATATGCAGAAGAATTAGAAACTTAAATATATACCCCAGTATACATAAAAATAAGTGAATATATGAATTGATGCCAATGAACAAGATTAGTTAAATATATATTTTATTTATTTATTAATTTAAAATACTAACATAAGACATCATATAAAGTAATATAAGATGAACACATTATACAATTTTAACAATAACCAAAGTTATTAATCTCAAAAACAACTTTCATGTGGTAATGTGTTAAAGTTGGACAATAAATTTATTCAACTTTTTTTTTTTATTTAGCAAATACTATTTGCTACACCCTTTTCTAGGTCTTGAGAATGTCAAAGTAAACAATCCAAAAGAAGGTTTTTGCCCACATGGAAATTACTTTTTTTTTTTTTAAAGACGGAGTTTCGCTCTTGTTGTCCAGGCTGGAGTGCAATGGGAGATCTCGGTTCACTGCAACCTCTGCCTCCTGGGTTCAAGCAATTCTCCTGTCTCAGCCTCCAGAGTAACTGGGATTACAGGCATGTGTCACCACACTTGGCTAATTTTTGTATTTCGAGTAGAGACGAGGTTTCGCCATGTTAGTCAGGCTGGTCTCGAACTCCTAACCTCAGGTGATCCTCCTGCCTCGGCCTCCCAAAGTGCTGAGATTACAGGCGTGAGCCACCACACCCAGCTGGAAATTACTTTTTAGTTTAGGTGATAGAAAATGAAAAAGTACAAAACAAATTCAAAATTAAACAGGATAGGTAAATATAAAACAAGTTGAAGAAAATATATTATTTTCTGACATACCAAGATTCTTTTCAGCTAATCAGCATTTTCTATTAACTATTTTATATAGTAAAAATAGATCTATATAGAGGAAATTTGGGCTGATATTTTCTTACAACCACATTTTAACAAATACTTGGTTTTTGAAAGGAAACGAATAAATGTTTAAATGCTGGCTTTTTATGGGGAAAACTTGAATCACAGTTTCCTGAAGAGTTATTTTGATGTATGTAGTTTTCAATTGAATAGAGATTATTTGTCTCTTAAATACAGAATTGAGAAAAGGGGATAGGAATAGGATAAAAAAGAACATTTGTATATCCTACTATTTCATTTAGTTCAAATGGCAATTTACAGCCAACAAGGAAGTCACAAAACATGCCTAAAAGAAGTGTTTTGAAATAAATACCATGATAAAGCTAAGCACCAGGAGAGTTATGTTGTCATATATAAAGAACCCTAAACCAACTGACAGAATGTGGAAAGGATACTCAAAGAAGAAAATTCTAAAATAAGTCCTGTATGTTGAGTTAAAACAATTACTTAGATAAAGAAATAGTATGTTAAAACTCCAATTTATTTCTCAATGTTGAACATATACTCACTTTGCTATAATCATCATGGTAAACTTGTTGGGGATTTGCTGGGCATTTGTACTGGTTTATGCTACGTGGAATTGCAAAAGGACATAGCATAGCTTTCAGAGATAATATTTTCTAATAAATGAAATAAAACCCACACAAATGAATTTATGCAGAAAGAATAATTTGACTATAAAAGTACCTGAACAAACTTCATATAGACGTATTTATATAACTTTTAAAAACTATTGTTAGAAGAAAAGTTACAATATTTTGCAAACAGCCTGAGCTCAAGTTATTTGAGAACATCCATCACCACAATAAGCTCTTTAATTACGTTCATTAGTTGAGAAGAGCCAATAATCAACTAGCCTTTTTGATCAGTAAGCTAACTTGCACTGTGGTCTCAGAAAATCCTTCTCTTCTGGTACACAGGAAAGACTTAACATGCAGTGCAAGTTTGTGGTGAGAAACAGCTCTTGGCAGGTTGCTTGCTTCAAGCTGTGACACTAAAACCGGATGTGGTCTGAGGTGTTTACTGGACACTTGTCCAAATATGAAAGCATAAAATGTGTGGTTATTGCCAAGCAAAAATTTTGTAATCTTGACCTTTTGGTAAATGTGTTTGAATTGACAAAAGACATGTCAAAAAGGACAAATTTTTAAAATTCACATGGACAATAAAGAAAATAAAAGGGAGTGGAAGAAACAGAGCTGAGTCTTTGGATATGCAAGGGCATCTATGGCCACACCACCATGGTGCAGCCAATGTTATCAGGACATGCATGGGCATATTGAAGCAGAAGTGAAACGATGACTAATGAAAAAGTAAAAAAGTCTGCAAACATTTTAAGAAATATATATATATATATATATATATATATTTTCAGAACCTATTTTGCATTCAGCTAGGTATTACTGGGCTACGTACTGACATATAATATCAACTGGTGTATTGTAATCATATGAACTCAAGGCAGAGATTCCATAAATCATGAATGTATACTTTGGGGAAAAACAGGTCATCATCTTGGCAATTAATTAATATTTTCTGGCACAGCTTCCTAAACCAGGAATGATTAAATGATTTTTTGGACCCAACTCAGTTGAAACTTTGTATAATTCTAAAATTTAGCAATTCATTTGAAATATCTTTAGCAAATATTTGTGTTATATTAACTTAATCCATGCTAGGACACACCATTTTTTTGTTTGTTTAATTGCAATCTATGTAGTATAATGGAACAGAAAAGTGTTTTTTCCCACTCTGGTATTATCTTTATAATTGTGCATAAATAGCCATAAATAAATAGTACCTTTTAAAAATTGCTCTCAAGTAACTTACACGCATGATTTGCGGGTCAGATGACATCATATTTTTTATTAGCATCCTGGTTACTTTTCTCTGATTGCTTATTTGTTTGCCACTAAACCTTTCATTTCCTGCTAGAGTGGTAATCTCCACATTTGTAAATGGAATGATGCCTTTAATGACTTCTGCATCTTGGATTCAAATGGATTTTGTGTTTACTTCAGTGCTCTGAGTATCAAAGAAGTCTAGAATTTTGAAGATGTCTTAAATTGGTAACGTTACTTACCACAAGTGCCTAAAGACACGATCTAGGGATAAGACAGCATTTTTTTTTCCAAAGGAAAATGGCTCATTAATTGTAGATCTGAGTGAAAGCAAGGTGTCTCAAGTCACGTTTTTTTCACTCTTACGTACCTATTAGCAGGTGCTCAAATTTTAGCTGACTTATTTCTTCTTCCTTTATCCCCAGTAGCTTCATTTGTGTGCAGAGGCATAAAAAATGCAAAGGGTTAAAAGTCTACAACTCTTGCATTGTATTTTGGAGAATATAAAAATCACTACTAAAATCTTACAATGCTCCTCTTGAGGTCTTAGCCAAGAGGCCCTGGTGTTTTTCTACACTGTAATAATGTTGTCTTCATTATTTGACATAGAAGTAACAGTACCAAAGCTTAACAAAAATAAGTAAAAAATAGGAAATTACCGACATTTTCATAATATCATTCTATATTTATTTATTGGGCTTTTATCTATTATAGGGCAATCATATTGTTTGGCCATGAATAAACAAAGTTCAATAAAGTGTAAAGCATGATTCCTGTCATCTAGCTGTTCACACCCTATTTAAGGCATACACAGAAGCATATGGTTTTAAATTAGCATGTAATTCACAGTGACAGACACAAACTTCGGGTTTTTTCAAAGATAGTATTATAGATGACAATTTTCTAATAGGTCTCCAACATTAAATATGAGAAAATGGTGTTAGAGAAGGTGTCCTAGACTGGGTGATTTCTGAAGATTAAAAAAAAAAAAAGTTAGAAATCAAGGTAATGTTGTTAAAACATACAACATACCAAAGACAGAAATCTCAAAAACATAGAAGAGAGACATTAAAATGAATAAATAAAGCTACATGCAGTCCAGTACTGTTGGTTTATTAAGTGGCGTTATGAAGAGCTGGAGATGAAAACAGAGCCTGTAGCAAGCTGGAACCACAAGAAAGGGTGTGAGTGAGAAGAAAGATTTATAATCTAAGCTATGTTGTTTGAGTAGTACCGTGTAGTCAGTAAAAAGTCTTTGAGGGGTTTTAAGTAAGAGGTTAACAAGGCTAGGTTTCCATGCTTTGAGCAGACAATGTGACCTACTCAGGGGACAATGAATTTGATGCTAACGGAGCTAGAAAAACAGACACAAATTATTAAGGGCTACATGCCATAGAAGCAAATGATGTTTTTACATGGAACTGTGATATTAACAAAGGAAACTATTTCTCAGTGAAGACACCAATCTATACCATAAAGCAGAACTAATTACTGACAATGCTACACTAGAACAGATTTAGAATGTAATGTTGGTTTCATTCTCTGAGGAAGTGGGGTATATCCAAATGGCTGTTGTATGGCAACATTGTGGTTGCCGCATAGTAACCTTGTGTGCTTATTCACAATTTATCGCCTCTTAGTTTCAAATCTATCCTTCACTACCCTGCTCTACCATAATGAAAAGAGATCCCATAAATTTTCTCCCTTGCCAGCTTACATGATAAGTTTTGTCTCTAAAAGGCACTGTGTAGACTGGAGTAGAAAGGATTTTTCTTCCTGCTTTTATGATACTTTCTCTCCTTTTGCTCCTATGGCTGTGGCTACCAGCTGCATGTTTGCGTAACATCCTGTGGTATCTACCCTCCAGCAAATTTTTGTTAGCTGTCCGGATCCCTGTTCCATGCCTTCCAGTATCTAGCTCTGGCACTCTGGAATGAAGACTTCCTGTTGGCCAGTCACAGCGTGAGATCCATCCTCACCAATTTCAACTTGCTGGTGTTAGAACTGCCCTGTCCTGGGGCCAGCCACAGTTGTGTTGGATTGTCATTTTAAACACCTTCAAAGACTAGAAGAAATTAATTCATCTGAATATATGAGTGGAAATATTCATTTTATTCAGCACTTAGAATAGTTCTTGATAATATTATGATTTATACTTTATACATGATGTATTTTAACGAATTGCAGGTGTTTAAGAAATAAATAATATAGCAGGGCGCAGTGGCTCACGCCTGTAATCCCTCACTCCTATAATCCCTCACACCTGTAATCTCAGCACTTTGGGAGGCTGAGGTGGACAGATTGCTTGTGGTAAGGAGTTTGAGATCAGCCTAGCCAACATGGCGAAACCCCATCTCTACGAAAAATTAGCCAGGCCTGGTGGCCAGTACCTGTAGTCCCAGTTACTTTGGAGGTGGAGGCCGAAGAATTACTTGAGCCTGGAAGGCTGAGATCGCAGTGAGCCGAGATCGTGCCACTGCACAGGTGACAGAGCGAGCCTCTGTCTCAAAGAAAGAAAGAGTATGTACTTGGATATGTATTTTTAAAATAATGTAAAGATTTAAAAATAATTCTAAGAACATAATTGTATGGCTTTTGAAGAAACTAGAAGTATGTTCTTTACAGGTGGCGGGAGTAACATTATATTAAACTTGTGTAAGCGATAACACTTAAGTGTTTATAAACTTGTTTATAAGCTGGTGTTTACAAGCATGTTTTTATTTCCAAACAAAATTCAAAAGAAGTTTGTCTCTGTAAAAATTCAAATGTACACCGTTCTTGTTCCTCTCTGAAGATACTGGAAACCTGAAATACACAAAATGACGTATTGCTAATACTGGTAATATATAACAATATTTTTATGAATAGATGACTTATTTAGATTAATATTTATATATATAAATCTGAATATTTTCTATATAATTTGTCTATGGAAATAAATATTTATAGAATTGTTCACATATTGCTCTTTTCTTTCTAATATTATTCCTTCTAGGTATAAAATATAGAAATTCTCAAGATTAGTGTTTGCCACTTGGCCACACCAGCCGACGATTATTGGTTTTGTAGGAGACTGCAATCCATAAAAAAATTACTGGCAGAGTTTGAGAATTTGTATGAGAAAACAAATTTTATGAGATGAAAAATCAAAACTATTATGCTAATTTAAATTTTGTAATAGCAAAGCTAATTCTTGTTACTTTTCAGTCTTTCAGTTCACTAAGATAATGAGTGTTACACACTGAACAAATAAAAATGTATTGCCGTGACTGAATGAAGAGGACAAATTAACAAAACAATTCCAAGCTTCTGGAAATTGATCAAAGGCTAATAATCATTTGTGAACTATTCATTCTTGGAAAAACTGCTAGAGATTCAAGGAAGAATGCAGCAAATTTGTAGTAAGTTTACCTAGTGCTGCTGCCATGCCTCCTGCCCACCCACCACAGCCTAGTACTGTGAGTAACAGTTGCAGTTTTTACAGCTTGGGGAAAGCAGGGAAAACCAACAGTGTTTTTGCCACAAGGACAGACTTGATTAGCGGTCAGAGGTTGGGGCATAGTGTAATAGACCACTGCTTTTCTTTTCTTTTTTTTTTTTTTTTTTTTGAGTCGGAGTCTGGCTCTGTCACCCAGGCTGGAGTGCAGTGGCCGGATCTCAGTTCACTGCAAGCTCCGCCTCCTGGGTTCACGCCATTCTCCTGCCTCAGCCTCCCGAGTAGCTGGGACTACAGGCGCCCGCCACCTCGCCCAGCTAGTTTTTTGTATTTTTTTTAGTAGAGACGGGGTTTCATCGTGTTAGCCAGGATGGTCTCGATCGCCTGACCTCGTGATCCGCCCGCCTCGGCCTCCCAAAGTGCTGGGATTACAGGCTTGAGCCACCGCGCCCGGCTGACCACTGCTTTTCAACTCAAAGTGCTGAATTTTGCGGGAAATGAATGAGAAAACCCCATTTTTTTTTTCAGTCTGAGGTGCAGTCTCCTCTGGGGGAAGAACAGTGCCAGCCATAAATATAACAAAATTCTAAACATGAGAGTGCAATAGACCTCATGACATTAGCCCTCTACATATTCTTTAAATTTTTTTAAGATTGACACATTGTAATTGTACATATTTATGGGGTACAATTTGATGTTCAATACATATATATGTTATATTAAATAATCAAATCAGGGTATTTAGTGTATCCATCCGCCTCATGTATTTATCATTTCTTTGTGGTGAGAACATTCAAAAGCCTCTGTTCCAGCTAATTTGTAATATGCAATATCTTACTGTTAACCATCATCACCCTACTATGCAACAGAACAGAACTGATTCCTCCTACCTAACCATAACTTTGTACCCATTGACCAAGCTCTCGCCCTGTCCCCCTCTTTTTCTCTCCTTCAGTCTCTGTCGACCACTGTTCTGGTGTTTTTCTGGTGATCACTCTGCTTCTATAATATCAGCTCTTTTTTTGCTTTAATTCTACATATGAGTGAGAATATGTGATATTTGTCTTTCCATATCTGCCTTATTTCACTTAACAGGATGCTCAGCAGGTTCATCCATGTTGTATAAACAGCAGGATTTTATTCTTGATTATTGAAAAAAATATGCATATGTGTAGAGGACACCAGGGTGATTCCAGTAAAAAGGAAAAGCCCAAGGAGACTTGAGAACTGATTGCAAATTTATGAACATTTCCTCCACCACACACACACACGCACGCGCACACACACACACTAGTGCAGAGTGGAACCTCTACTAACTTAAGGTTTTTGAATAAATCTTTTAAAATAATATATTGGCTGACAGCCAAGCTATGCAATTCACAAGGGCAATCCCTAGGAAATGGGGCCAAAAACTAAAAATAAAAAAATAAGATTTTGAAACAAAAACATCAGTAAATGCATTTTAAAGGAGAAAGATTCTGCAGTAAAATTGTATGCAAGTTACCTCCCAAAATTCTTTATAAACCCCCCAAAATTTATTTGTATGATGCCATATTATTAAAAAATCTATTATAAGAAATTAGAAAACATGCAGAAACTGGAAAATGTCTTCCATACTTGGAGGAAAAGACAATCAGTCAACAAAATCTGACTTTTTCCGGGACAAGACAGTAGATTTATCAGAAAATAAATTTTAAAGTAACTATTATAAATGTACTTAAATTATACAGAAAAGTATGTTCAATCAATTAAATGAAAATATGATGGCAATGAGAAAACACGTAGGAAATTTTGGCAGAGAAATGAAAACCAAGAAATATACCAAATTCTGAGTTGAGAAGTACATTACTTGAAATGAAAAATTCACTAAATTGGCTAGAAAAAACAATTGAGATTCAAAAGGAAGAATTCATCAACTTTGGGATAGATTAATGGAAATTATTCATCCCAGAGAAAAAGAGAATACAGAAAGATGTAGAAAAATAATATTAAGACAAAACTGACTTT
>NW_020263014.1:1684-2693 GCF_003255815.1 Theropithecus gelada | reverse complement strand
TTTTTTTTTCAGGTTATTGGTTAACCCAGGAGAGAGCAAAACCTTAGGATACAGTAAAAAGAAACAAAAATCCATATAGCAATACCATTGGCCTTCTGCTTGATGGTTTGAGTAGTTGATTCCTGAGGTTTTTTTTTTTTTTAAATTATTGTGATTTTAGATTCACATGTGTGTTGCAGTTTTTTTCATGTATACATATTATATAATAAAACAATTAAAATGTATTAGTATAAGGGCATTCATATAGAGCAAAGGTTGTTCATTACCAAAGCCAGAATGCGAGTATAATCTAATTATAAACAGAATAATTCATTCTTAATTTATAACAATATAAACTTAACATACCAATGGATATTGTATTGAATTAGCTAAATACTCATAAAATAAGAACTTTAAAAGCATAAAACATAGTTAAAATATATGATGTGTCTACTTTAATCTGTGGCCGTATAAACAATTTGACAAAGACAAAATATGTCAATTAGCAATGATGTAATGGATTTGAGTAAAATTATCAGCAGGATTAAAACTACGTATGTACACATAAACCTTTGTATACTGCAGATAAATTATATGTTTTTAACAAATAAAGAAAATAAGTGCATTTAATAAAAACAGTTGCAAGGCATAAAATTTTAAAGAATAATAATCCAATAATAAAGTATTGAGAAGTAAAATGTAAGGTAACTATTATTTCTATATACACTTATGAAAATTATGAAATATTAAAAAAGTAATCAGTATCAAAAAACCTAAAATTAAATTTATCTAGAGATATATTAATTTAAAAAATAAAATAGCACAAGTAAACCAAAATCATAGATATACTAGAAAAAATAAAGTTATCATTTACAGTACTAATGAAAGAAAAATAGTTTTTCCACACAAAATAATGTTCTTATGATAAAGAAAATGAAGAATTTTGCTGTTTATTTCAAATGCATTATTGAAAAATAAAGGCTTTATAGCCATAACCTGTATTTTTCATTCATTATCTAGGTATTATTCT
>NW_020263014.1:0-1584 GCF_003255815.1 Theropithecus gelada | reverse complement strand
AATTTATTTATTATTATTATACTGTAAGTTGTAGGGTACATGTGCATAACGTGCAGGTTTGTTACATATGTATACTTGTGCCTTGTTGGTGTGCTGCACCCATCAACTCGTCATTTACATCAGGTATAACTCCCAATGCAATCCCTCCCCCCTCCCCCCTCCCCATGATAGGCCCCGGTGTGTGATGTTCCCCTTCCTGAGTCCAAGTGATCTCATTGTTCAGTTCCCACCTATGAGTGAGAACATGCGGTGTTTGGTTTTCTGTTCTTGTGATAGTTTGCTAAGAATGATGGATTCCAGCTGCATCCATGTCCCTACAAAGGACACAAACTCATCCTTTTTTATGGCTGCATAGTATTCCATGGTGTATATATGCCACATTTTCTTAATCCAATCTGTCACTGATGGACATTTGGGTTGATTCCAAGTCTTTGCTATTGTGAATAGTGCTGCAATAAACATACGTGTGCATGTGTCTTTATAGCAGCATAATTTATAATCCTTTGGGTATATACCCAGTAATGGGATGGCTGGGTCATATGGTACATCTAGTTCTAGATCCTTGAGGAATCGCCATACTGTTTTCCATAATGGTTGAACTAGTTTACAATCCCACCAACAGTGTAAAAGTGTTCCTATTTCTCCACATCCTCTCCAGCACCTGTTGTTTCCTGACTTTTTAATGATCGCCATTCTAACTGGTGTGAGATGGTATCTCATTGTGGTTTTGATTTGCATTTCTCTGATGGCCAGTGATGATGAGCATTTTTTCATGTGTTTGTTGGCTGTATGAATGTCTTCTTTTGAGAAATGTCTATTCATATCCTTTGCCCACTTTTTGATGGGGTTGTTTGTTTTTTTCTTGTAAATTTGTTGGAGTTCTTTGTAGGTTCTGGATATTAGCCCTTTGTCAGATGAGTAGATTGCAAAAATTTTCTCCCATTCTGTAGGTTGCCTGTTCACTCTGATGGTAGTTTCTTTTGCTGTGCAGAAGCTCTTTAGTTTAATGAGATCCCATTTGTCAATTTTGGCTTTTGCTGCCGTTGCTTTTGGTGTTTTAGACATGAAGTCTTTGCCCATGCCTATGTCCTGAATGGTACTACCTAGGTTTTCCTCTAGGATTTTTATGGTATTAGGTCTAACATTTAAGTCTCTAATCCATCTTGAATTAATTTTCGTATAAGGAGTAAGGAAAGGATCCAGTTTCAGCTTTCTACTTATGGCTAGCCAATTTTCCCAGCACCATTTATTAAATAGGGAATCCTTTCCCCATTTCTTGTTTCTCTCAGGTTTGTCAAAGATCAGATGGCTGTAGATGTGTGGTATTATTTCTGAGGACTCTGTTCTGTTCCATTGGTCTATATCTCTGTTTTGGTACCAGTACCATGCTGTTTTGGTTACTGTAGCCTTGTAGTATAGTTTGAAGTCAGGTAGCGTGATGCCTCCAGCTTTGTTCTTTTGACTTAGGATTGTCTTGGAGATGCGGGCTCTTTTTTGGTTCCATATGAACTTTAAAGCAGTTTTTTCCAATTCTGTGAAGAAACTCATTGGTAGCTTGATGGGGATGGCATTGAATCTATAAAT
>NW_020263013.1:0-2693 GCF_003255815.1 Theropithecus gelada | reverse complement strand
GAAACGAGGGTACAGAGAGTGAGGGAGAGCCTGGGTGAGATGGGACCCCACACGGGCTGAAGGCAGTGGTCCATAATGGGAAGACCGTCAGCTCTCTTCTTTTTCCAGAGGCGGCTCACTGGTGATCGTGGCCTCCATAGCAGCCTTCAGTCCATCTCCTGTAAGAACCCTTTTGACTGCCCCTTCCATCCCATCCTGTACATCTTTCCACCCCACCTGTTACCCAAAGAAGTTTGTGTCCCCTTTTAGAATCACACCACCAAGTCCCTGCCCACAAAATAGATGCCTTGCCTCCACAAACCGTAACATAAGGGAGGTATAGCCACAAGACAGTTTCCTAACTGTGCCCCTCCATTACAGGAGATCCCTACTGAGCACTGCCCTTTATGTCTAGTTATTAGAACCAAGAGTGACCTGGAAATTATGAGTCTAACCCATTGTTTTCTATCTCCAGGGCTTCCTTCCTTACAATGTCAGTAAAACAGCTTTGCTGGGCCTCACCAAGACCCTGGCCATAGAACTGGCCCCAAGGAACATTAGGGTGAACTGCCTAGCACCTGGACTTATCAAGACCAGCTTCAGCAGGATGGTGAGGAAGGAGAGCTCTGCATCCCACTGGAACCCCTTAAAAGGCATCCATCTTCTTGGACGGGGAAGCCCAGTACTTGATTCCTGAACTCTCAACCACTCCATTCTCCTTCCCTTGGCTTTTCCATATTCCCTCTCTGTACCAGCTGCCCTATCCAAGCCAGACTTCAGTCACACCTTTCCTAAGGCATAGGGTAGAGACTGAGGTATTCAGACTCTACTCACACTGTTTCCTCTCTCCTTACATGGATGAGAATTGGAGTGATGCAGCAAAATGCATCACTAGAACCTGAAACAAATGAAACACATGAGGGCAGTGGGGAGAGCTGGGAGCTAGAAAAAGAAATAGGAAGTGAAAGAGGGAAGTCTCTCCATACTTACTTTCTGTTGCCATGAGGACGGGCAGTTTCTTTCTTTTTGTTCCTCACTTTCCTCTTCTTAAACATAAAGAGATTTCCCTTCTTCCTGCAGCTCTGGATGGATAAGGAAAAAGAGGAAAGAATGAAAGAAACCCTGCAGATAAGAAGGTAAAACTGTCATGGGATCAAGGGCCCTAAAAGGCATGAAGATGGAAAGGTCTGGTCCCTAGCAGCCCACAGCCCGCTGTCTCAGTCCCACAGATAACACAGGCAGGCTCTCCTCTGCCTCACAGACCACAAATTCATAAACACTATCACTGCAGTGGCCTGAGCAAGAAGTCAGCTTCCCTTTCAAAAGGTAAACCCAGAGACGTCAGGGTTTCAGCAGTGCAGAGCTCTGGGAGAAGCCCTGAGTCCTCTCTCCATCTGGGGGATTGCCTCCACCTCTGAGCATCCATGGAGACCAGGGACCAAAACCAAAACCATGCATTTTTAGTTCCTTTGAATAATGACACATGTTTACAAACTCAGGTTGATGATCTACAATCCAAATGAAAAGAATGAAGAGCTTTACTAAGCCCCAAACTCCCCTTGCCTAAGGACTTACTTTCTTCCCCAGTGAGCTGGGTGAACTGTTCAAGCACCTTTGTTGGGCTCACTTTCCTCTAAGTTCCCTGCCTCTCTTTACCTTCTGGCTTCAGGGCACTATCTACTTCCTCCATCTTGTCCCTCAAGGACAAATGCCAGCGATGCCTAACTCTGTACCGGTCCAGACATCCCAAATTTTCCCAAAGCCATTCTGATGTCAGGCATCAGCTACAGGCCTGGTTTATAACTCATTAATAAGACATGGGATTGTCATCCTAGAGCTCCCATGAATGATCTAGCCCACGTAGCTCAATGCTGGATTCACATTAGAATCACCTGTGGAGCTTTTTAAACTGCAGGTGCTCAGGCCCCGCCCACTCCCAGAGATTCTTTTTTAATTGGTCCAAGGTAGGACTTGACCATCTGGGCTTTTGTTTTTCTTTGTCTTTTCTTTTTTTGTTTAAGCCTCTCAAATGATTGCAAGGTACAGCTAGAATGGAGAACCATTAATTCAGCCCTTCTAGGTTTGTGCTACTCACTCTGCCCACCTCTAGAGCATACTATGGCAGGCAGATTAAAGTGTCCCCTAACTATGCAATCGCTGACAAAAAAAGAATTAGCACATTCTCACCAAATGAACCTGACTTTAAGGGACAAGTATAGATTCCTGAAAAGGTCATCTGTAAGTTGAACCTGTACAAATGGAATCATTTTAAACACACCATTTACTGTCACACAGACTCCCTGATACTTTAGTGTGTGCACATGTGAAACCATTTTTTTTTTTTGAAGTATGAAATAATTGCTCACCATTTTATCTATATAACTTTGGATCTTGGTGTCCTGAGCTCTCTATAAAACAGTATGTTTCCACAGTATTTGAATATTATGGGTAATGGTTTTTGCAGAGTACAGTATGCTTCTACTAAATTATAACAGCATATCCTCATGGTAACCCTATTTGATAGGCAGAAAGCTTGTACACTGATCCTGAAAAGTCATCTGATAATTCTTGATTGAGCAAACTTCATTCCCTGTGTCCCAGGTGAGGGGGCCAGAACTATTTAATTTTTACTCCCTTCCTTTCTTCCCCTATTCCCCAGGTTAGGCAAGCCAGAGGATTGTGCTGGCATCGTGTCTTTCCTGTGCTCTGAAGAT
>NW_020263012.1:0-2693 GCF_003255815.1 Theropithecus gelada | reverse complement strand
TGTAGGTCTGTTGGAGATTGCTTGAGGTCCACTCCAGACCCTGTTTGCCAAAACTATTTATTAAATAGTGAATCCTTTTCCCATTTCTTGTTTTCGTCAGGTTTGTCAAAGATCAGATGGCTGTAGATGTGTGGTATTATTTCTGAGGGTTCTGTTCGGTTCCATTGGTGTATATCTCTGTTATGGTACCAGTACCATGATGTTTTGGTTAGGGTAGCCTTGTAGTATAGTTTGAAGTCTGGTAGTGTGATGCCTCCAGTTTCTTCTTTTGGCTTAGGATTGTCTTGACAACCTGGACTCTTTTTGGTTCCATATGAACTTTAAAGCAGTTTTTTCCAATTCTGTAAAGAATGTCATTGGTAGCTTGATGGGGATGGCATTGAACCTATAAATTACCTTGGGCAGTATGGCCATTTTCACGATATTGATTCTTCCTATCCATGAGCATGGTATGTTCTTCCATTTGTTTGTGTCCTCTTTGATTTCACTGAGCAGTGGTTTGTAGTTCTCCTTGAAGACGTCCTTTACATCCCTTTTCAGTTGGATTCTTAGGTATTTTATTCTTTTTGAAGCTATTGTGAATGGGAGTTCATTAATGATTGGGCTCTCTGTTTGTCTGTTACTGGTGTATAAGAATGCTTGTGATTTTTGGACATGGAATTTGTGTCCTGAGACTTTGCTGAAGTTGCTTCTCAGCTTAGGAGATTTTGGGCTGACAATGGGGTTTTCTAAATATACAATCATGTCATCTGCAAACAGGGACAATTTGACTTCTTCTTTTCCTAATTGAATACCCTTTATTTCTTTCTCTTGCCTGATTGTCCTAGTCCAAACTTCCAACACTATGTTGAATAGGAGTGGTGAGAGAGCGCATCCCTGACTGGTGCCAGTTTTCAAAGGGAATGCTTCGAGTTTCTGACAATTCAGTATGATATTGGCTGTGGGTTTGTCATAAATAGCTCATATTATTTTGAGATACGTTCCATCAATACTGAATTTGTAGAGAGTTTTTAGCATGAAGGGCTGTTGAATTTTGTCAAAGGCCTTTTATGCATCTTTTGAGATAATCACGTGGATTTTGTCTTTGGTTCTGTTTATATGCTGGATTATGTTGATTGATTTGCGTATGTTGAACCAGCCTTGCATCCCAGTTGATCAAGGTGGATAAGCTTTTTGATGTGCTGCTGGATTCGGTTTGCCAGTATTTTATTGGGGATTTTTGCACTGATGTTCATCAGGGATATTGGTCTAAAATTCTCTTTTTTGTTGTATCTCTGTCAGGCTTTGGTATGAGGATGATGTTGAACTCATAAAATGAGTTCAGGAGGATTCCCTCTTTTTCTATTAATTGGAACACTTTCAGAAGGAATGGTACCAGCTCCTCCTTGTACCTCTGATAGAATTCAGCTGTGAATCTGTCTGGTCCTGGACTTGTTTTGGTTGGTAGACTATTGCCTCAATTTCAGAGCCTGCTATTGGTCTATTCAGGGATTCAAATTCTTCTTGGTTTAGTCTTGGGAGAGTATAAGTGTCCAGGAAATTTTTTTTAAATTTATTTATTATTATTATACTTTAAGTTGTAGGGTACATGTGTATAACGTGCAGGTTTGTTACATATGTATACTTGTGCCATGTTGGTGTGCTGAACCCATCAACTCGTCATTTACATCAGGTATGACTCCCAATGCAATCCCTCCCCCCTCCCCCCTCCCCATGATAGGCCCCGGTGTGTGATGTTCCCCTTCCGGAGTCCAAGTGATCTCATTGTTCAGTTCCCACCTATGAGTGAGAACATGGGGTGTTTGGTTTTCAGTTCTTGTGATAGTTTGCTAAGAATGATGGTTTCCAGCTGCATCCATGTCCCTACAAAGGACACAAACTCATCCTTTTTTATGGCTGCATAGTATTCCATGGTGTATATGTGCCACATTTTCTTAATCCAATCTGTCACTGATGGACATTTGGGTTGATTCCAGGTCTTTGCTATTGTGAATAGTGCTGCAATAAACATACGTGTGCATGTGTCTTTATAGCAGCATAATTTATAATCCTTTGGGTATATACCCAGTAATGGGATGGCTGGGTCATATGGTACATCTAGTTCTAGATCCTTGAGGAATCGCCATATTGTTTTCCATAATGGTTGAACTAGTTTACAATCCCACCAACAGTGTAAAAGTGTTCCTATTTCTCCACATCCTCTCCAGCACCTGTTGTTTCCTGACTTTTTAAGGATCGCCATTCTAACTGGTGTGAGATGGTATCTCATTGTGGTTTTGATTTGCATTTCTCTGATGGCCAGTGATGATGAGCATTTTTGCATGTGTCTGTTGGCTGTATGAATGTCTTCTTTTGAGAAATGTCTGTTCATATCCTTTGCCCACTTTTTGATGGGGTTGTTTGTTTCTTTCTTGTAAATTTGTTTGAGTTCTTTGTAGGTTCTGGATATTAGCCCTTTGTAAGATGAGTAGATGGCAAAAATTTTCTCCCATTCTGTAGGTTGCCTGTTCACTCTGATGGTAGTTTGTTTTGCTGTGCAGAAGCTCTTTAGTTTAATGAGATCCCATTTGTCAATTTTGGCTTTTGCTGCCGTTGCTTTTGGTGTTTTAGACATGAAGTCTTTGCCCATGCCTATGTCCTGAATGGTACTACCTAGGTTTTCCTCTAGGATTTTGATGGTATTAGGTCTAACA
>NW_020263011.1:0-2693 GCF_003255815.1 Theropithecus gelada | reverse complement strand
GCAGCAAAGCTGAGTGTTCCTTGCACTTCCCTTCTTCTGAACAAGTAGACATCTTAAGCTTGTTTTTCCATCTTCCCAGCTCATTGAAAAAAAATCTTATGCTTTCTATTTTCCTAACACACACACATGGAAGAGAAGTGCCATGAGGTCAGGGGCTCTTGTTTTCCCAGATCTGAGCCTGGCCCTCAAACACTAGCCGAATACTAACACGATATCCAGAGGCAGAAATGCAAATATCCACATGACTTCAAATACCCTAAGGATCTAACAGGCCGAGTGGCCCATGTAACTATGGTGTGCTGGGCCATTCAACGGGGGTCCAAATCCCTGTCCAAGTGAGCTCTTTAATTTCGAGACTTTTCAGACAGCTGTTTTTTTTTTTTTTTTTTTTTTTGGTTGTTGTTTTTCTGTTGTTTTTATTAAAGGGATATGTTACAGTTATAATCAAGAATATCCCAGGCCGAGTGTGGTGGCTCGTGCCTGTAATCCCAGCACCTTGGGAGGCCAAGGTGAGCAAATCACCTGAGGTCAGGAGTTCAAGACCAGCCTGGCCAACATGTTGAAACCCTGTCTCTACTAATACAAAAATGAACCAGCCATGGTAGCAGGCACTTATAATCCCAGCTACTCAGGAGGCTGAGGCAGGAGAATGGCGTGAACCAAGAGGTGAGGCTGCAGTGAGCCAAGATCGTGCCACTGCATTCCAGCCTGGGCAACACAGCAAGACTGTCTCAAAAAATTAAATAAACCAATACTCCCAGTTAGTTCTTCACCAATGTCAGATACATCGGTTTCAAGAAAAATATGAAAGCATGTTTTTAAATTTCAGTGTTGAATTTAACCGTATCTTTTAAGAAGATATGAAGATAGAAGTTCCCCAAGGATCGGGGGAGAAAAAAGCAGTTAAGAAAATTTTAAAACCTCAGGAGAAAAACAAGTATGGGTTAAGACCTCAAGGCAAAACTTTTTCTTTGCACTTTGATTTCAAAAGAACAGAGATGCCCAAATTATGAACTCTCCCATCTGCATTTTATATTCGTCTGTGTCCTTTGAAAGGCTGGAGATGGGATCCCAGGTTCCAAAGTGCCTGGCCATGGCTCACATCAGGCGGCATCTTTCACAGCCGTTTACTCCCCTGACTGTGCCTAGAGAGCTCTGTGGCTCAATTTACAAAAAAAAAAAAAAAAGGTCCTAATTTACTCATGTTCATCACTTTGAGCAGAGTCTCAAGAAATGAGACAAATATTGACACTCCACAGAAGCAAGGACTCTCTTCCAAAAAGTGTCAGGTTCCCATGAGCCAGGAAGCTTGCTTACAGAAAGCACTGGCTGACTTGCTGGTTTAATGTTAAATGCATTTAAAATGTTAAGTGACCAAACCCCCCTCCCAGTGGGTGTGCGCGTTGAGCTGGCTGCAGTAGTGAGGCAGACCACGTTCTTTCCTTTGGTTTTGCTTCAAGCAGAGCACCCCACACCCAGGAAGAGGCCAAAGGACGGCATTGAGGTCTAGGACAGATCTAAGGAGAGCTGCAGGCTGACTGCCTCATCTGCAAATAGTCTCTCATTTCAGAGACAATCACTGAACAGAGTTCATAACACGTGAATTTTTAAAATTCTTATTTCTAATTTCATCCCATTAGAACTTTTGAACCTCCACCTCCCACCTAGAGAACGTCGGCTCAAGCCGATCACAGCGCAGTGCGATTTTCTATAAATAATGTGCACGCCTGCATCTGAGCTGAGATGTGAATGTCTGGAATGTGCCTGCCAGGCCCAGGAGGAACTGCAGCAAGTGTGGGGACACAAGCCGCTAAGGAATCTGATTTGGAGGGAACTGGAAGCAACTAAAACTAGGTCCACTGGTTTTTCTTGGTAAGGTTTGATCAGGCAAACTTATCACTGTTGCTAATTTATGGTAATTGGGATGGGGATTTAACAGTAAGTAATTAGAGCAATTACAAAATTTGCTACTCAATTACAATGGCACACATTCCTGAGAATGGAAGAACTGTTGCCCAGGAATAGAATTCAAGAGGTCCTCCCCATGCTCCGAGGAACATGGCATTTCCACGCACCCCTACTTTGGTCCCTGGCTACCACCATCCTGATCTCGGTCATCTGATGGCATCAGTCCCCAAAGCTGGAAACACCTGACACCTCTTGTCACCCTCCCATCTGCCCTGCCTTCCTCCAGTCCGGGATATTCACAGATGCCCACATACAGGACCAGGAAACCAGGGTTATCCCAAACCATTGCCTGCATTCAAAGTCCTCCACGGCAGCGCAATCACCAATGGCCAATACTCCCAGAACATTCCACCTCAAAACGGGAGCACATCTGGATTCAAGCTGACAATGCTGCATTTCTTTGCCATGTACACATGGAGACATGTCAGGTTCCACCTAAAGGTATCAGGTTCCACGCTGGTCAGGAGCCCAAACCTAGTCACTCTGCATGATCTCAATTCACCATCCACAGAGAAGCCTGCAGTTTTCCTCTGGTGCACGGTGTGGATGGTGGATGCATTTCCCCTGAAGACTCGGAAACAGGAGCCTGGCCTAGGAGGCCAGTCACCCCAGCCCCTGCAAGGTCCGGACGTGACCCTCTGCTGTCTGCACACAGTACCCAAGTCTGGCAGTGCTGGCTCTGTGGTGGGATCCATCTGGGCCTGCAGAGGACCCGGGGCACAGGA
>NW_020263010.1:0-2693 GCF_003255815.1 Theropithecus gelada | reverse complement strand
CCCCACCTCGGCCTCTCCCACTCCCACGTCTCCCACCCTCACCTCAGCCTCTCCCACCCTCACCTCGGCCTCTCCCACTCCCACCTCTCCCACCCCCACCTCGGCCTCTCCCGCCCCCACCTCGGCCTCTCCCGCCCCCACCTCGGCCTCTCCCACCCCCACCTAGGCTTCTCTCACCCCCACCTCAGGGCCCGGCCAGCTGTGGTGCTTCACAGAAGGGATGGAAGTGATTGTGAACCTATCACAAGCCCAACTCCAGACACTGATGTCAGGAGGATGCACCCAGGCTAGCCCACTGGCCCCAGAAGGACACACCCAGGCTAGCCCACTGATCCCAGGAGGAGCCCAGGCTAGCCCACTGAGGAGGCAGGGGAGACAGACGCAGGTGGGGTGAGAGGAGAGTTGGGGATGCATCTTGGTGATTATGACTGGGGAGGACCTCCTAGTGCCTCAGCTGTAGGGAGGTGGGGCGGGGGATGGGAGGGCACTTTCAGGCTCCCAACCTGGGAGGAGCCACCACAGTCAGCCCAAATGTCACTGCTCCACCAGGCTGTGTGACAGCTGCAGTGTGGTCAGGCTGGGAATCGGCCCTCAGTTCTGCAGGGACTTGGAGAGCCTCTGTGGCGTGCAGGGGGTGGATGCTGACCCAGGGGCACAGGCCCCACCTGAGCAAACCGGAGCAGCTGCAGCAGGGCTGGGGAGGGAAGCTCAGGGGCAGGAGCCGATCTGACCTGTGCGTTCCAGGGCTTCCACTGGAAGAGGCACTCGGGGTGAGGGGGCCCTGCAGGGAGGCCCAGAGCCGGGGAGGCCAGTGGAGCCGGAAGCCACCTGGAGAGAGGAGGAAGGTGCAGTCAGGCCGGTGGTGGAAGGGGTACGGCCCAGCCTGGGGGCCAGCAGTGGGATGGGTGCGGTCCAGCCCGGGGGCCAGCAGTGGGAGGGGTGCGGTCCAGCCCGGGGGCCAGCAGTGGGAGGGGTGCGGTCCAGCCCGGGGGCCAGCAGTGGGAGGGGTGCGGTCCAGCCTGGGGGCCAGCAGTGGGAGGGGTGCGGTCCAGCCTGGGGGCCGGTGGGGAGGCTGCACCCCATGAAGCGCCGGAAGCACCGAGGGGAGCTCAGGGCTGGGGTTATTTCCAACAGGCCAGGTGTCGTGGGGAGAACGTGTCGGAGGAAGGAGAGGGCGGGCTGGGGAGAGCTGGACACAGTGACGGAAGTTGGGGGCACTCCAGCCGTCCTGGCCTCTGGGGGCTCCTGCCAGGGCGCAGGGCGTGGGGACACCCTGGCCGGCATAGCTATGGGTCTGAGGGCCTCTTCAGGAAGGCTTGTGGGGTCAGAAGCTGCATGGTCAGTGTGGGGGGTGGCAGCCCTGAGGTTCGCGATTGCAGGATGAGGGCTGTGGGGTCTCCGGCATGGGCACTGGAGACTGCGATGGAGTCAGGTTCTGCTGGACATAGAGCAGAAGTCCCCAGTTCAGTTCCAGCACATGGGTGAGGAGACTCCTGGGGGGCCACCAGGGGCTCTGAGGAGATGTGGGCTTGGGAGCTGTGGTGGCTGAGCTATGTCCCCCACAAATCCACACGCTGAAGCCTCAGCCCCACGACCTCAGGATGTGACTGCATTCAGAAAAGGGGTCTTCAACGAGTCCGTCAAGGTAAAACGAGGTTGTTGGGGTGGACCCTGATCCAGTCCCACGGGTGATGCAATATGAAGAGGAGATCGGGGAGGAAAAGTTCCCAGACAGCGGCTTAGAGAGTGATGACCAGCTCGTGATGACTGGCCTGTAATAACTGGCCGGTGATAACTGGCTCGTGATGACCGGCCTGTGATGGACAAGGAGGAGGTAAGGATGCAGACAGGCACAGGGGGCCGCAGATGAATGCAGGGAGGAGACACCGACCGCCGGCCAAGGAGGGAGGCACAGGATGAACCCACCCTGCTGGCTCCGAGGTGGGGACTTCCAGCCTCCGGGGCGGGCGACGGGTGCCCCGGCCTCCGGGGTGGGTGATGGGTGCCCCGGCCTCCGGGGTGGGTGATGGGTGCATGTGATTTAAGCCACCGGCCCGTGTTTGTTGTGGTGTCCTGAAGAGACTCACACGGTAGCTGAGTGTGGTGGATGGGCCGAAGCTGCAGGCAGGAGACGCCCCAGTGAGGCTGGCAGGACCATGTGGTGGCAACGGCCACCCCAAGCCTCAGGGGCTTCCTGCAGGAATGGCTGCTCAGATGCCGGGGCCTGCAGCGCTGATGAGGGGGTGCCTGGACCACAGCGCCGTGGAGGACGGGAGGGGCCTGTTTGTTTCTAGAGGGACACGCTGGCCACGCGGATGCAGATACCACGTCCTCACGGATGCGCACACGTTGCATAGACACCATCACGTGAGCCTTTTGAACTTTGAAGGTTGAGAACATTCCTAAGAACACACATCAGCACCATTTAGGGCTTCTAAGGGGTCACCGCGGAGGGAGGGGAGGGGTCACCGCGGAGGGGGGGGGCGGGGTCACCGCGGAGGGAGGGGGAGGGGTCACCGCAGAGGGAGGGGAGGGGTCACCATGGAGCGAGAGGGAGGAGCCCCAGCGAAGGGAGGGGGAGGGGTCACCGCGAAGGGAGGGGGCGGGGTCACCGCGGAGGGAGAGGGAGGAGCCCCAGCGAAGGGAGGTGGCAGGGTCACCGCGGAGGGAGGGGGAGGGGCCACAGAGGGAGG
>NW_020263009.1:0-2694 GCF_003255815.1 Theropithecus gelada | reverse complement strand
TTGGCTGCCTTGCCTGACCAGACTCCAGGTGCTCAGGTCTGGGCTCCAGGGGCTCAGAATGACCTTCGTACCGCCCTGCTGAGACGGCATGTCTACAGGAACCCCAACGGCGAGGGTCTGCCACACTGGCCGCTGTTCGACCAGGAGGAGCAATACCTGCAGCTGAACCTACAGCCTGCAGTGGGCCGGGCTCTGAAGGCCCACAGGTTCCAGTTCTGGAAGAAGGCGCTGCCCCAGAAGAAGATGCAGGAGCTCGAGGAGCCTGAAGAGAAACACACAGAGCTGTAGCTCCCTGTGCCAGGGAGGAGGGGTTGGGCTCACTTACAGGCGAGCGTCAGCCTGCTGTGCCAACACACACCCTCTAAGGAGAAAGAAGTTGATTCCTTCATTCACGTAGCCATTCATTCATTCTTCCGTCCATCCATTCAGAAAGCATTTATTAAGAACTTACTCAGGCATGAGGGCTCATATATGTAATCCTAGCTATTGGGGAGGCTGAGATGGGAGGATGGCTTGAGGCCAGAGGTTAGAGACCAGTCAGGGCAACAGAGTGAGACCCTTTCTCAAAAAAAAATAAAAAAGAGAGAGTGATTAGAAACTAAATAGGAAAGTTTTGAGTTTCAAGTCAGTGACAAGTAGAAAAGATTTTTAAAAAGCAAAGAAAACAAAATACAAGGAAAAGGAACATGAGAAAATTAAAAATAAAAAGAGAATAATAGGCCAGTCCCTGTGGCTCATGCCTGTAATGCCAGCACTTTTGGGAGGTCAAGTTGGGCAGATCACCTGAAGACAGGAGTTAGAGACGATCCTGGCCAACATGGTGAAACCCCATTCTCTTTGAAAAATACAAATATTAGACGGGCACAGTGGTGCACACCTGTAATCCCAGCTACTCAGGAGGCTGAGGCAGGAGAATCCCTTGAACCCAGGAGGCAGAGGTTGCAGTGAGCCAAGATTGTGCCACTGCACTCCACCCTGGGCAACAAGAGCGAGACTCCATTCAAAAAAAGAGAATAGAAGAAGCTACCTCATGATGTCAGTTGCCAAACCTGCCACGGGTCCTCTCTTTTTAGACACACTAGATAGATCCCCACAGTGAGCTCTGATAAGACACTAGATAGATCCCCCCAGTGGAAACCCATCCTCACCAACAACCCACTGAGCCCTAGGCACTGTCGTCCCTCACCTCCACCTTCTCCCTGCCTTCTCTCTTCTCTCCTCTGAGCCCCCAGGCCTTTCCCATTTTGAGGGAGGTCGTCTGAAGAATGTCGCCCACACCTGAATGTGAGAAGCCTATGTCCGTTCATCCCTGAGAGGTCTTAAAAAAGTAAAAATAAATTCTTAAAAAAGCTTCTGTCTGCCTCTCCACAAGCCCCAGGTGCTCTTATATCTGTGAGTGTCCAACAGAAAACCTGGATACCGGAATCCTAGTGTCTTAGTCCATTCAGCTGCTATAGCAAAAATACTACTGGCTAGGCTAGGTGCAATGGCCCACACCTATAATCCCAGCACTTTGAGAGGCCAAGGTGGGCGGATCACTTGAGGCCAGGAGTTTGAGACCAGCCTGGCCAACATGGTGAAACCCTGTCTCTACTAAAAATACAAAAATTATCCAGGCTTTATGGTGCACACCTAGAATGTCAGCTACTTGGGAGTCTGAGACACGAGAATCACATGAACACAGGAGGCAGAGGTTGCAGTGAGCCAAGATTGCACCACTGCACTCCAGTTTCGGTCACAGAGCGAGACCCTGCCTCATAAATAAATAAATTAAATTAATAAATAAGTAAAGTTACCAGTTATTCCGGAAATGGTGGCTCATGCCTTTAATCCCAGCACTTTTGTAGGCTGAAGTGGGCCTCCTGAGCTTGAGCCCAGGAGTTCGAGACCAACCTAGGCAGCATGGAGAAATGCCATCTCTACAAACAAATACAAAAATTATTTGGATGTGGTGGCACACACCTGTAGTCTCAGTTACTCAGGAGGCTGAGGCCGGCAAATCAGTGAGCTTGCGCAGTCAAGGCTGCAGTGAGTGGTGATTGTACCACTACACTGCAGCCTGGGCAGCACGGCAAGACCGTATCTCAAAAAAATATAGTTTCCTCCACTGATATAAAACTTAAACAAAATACTACAGGTTGATATTATAAGCTAGGTGCCCTATAATGACAGAAATATATTGTTTATAATTCTGGAGGTTTGGACATCGAGGATCAAGGTGCCAGCAGATTTGGTGTCTGGCAAGACTTGTTCTCTGGTTAACAGATGGCAACCTTTTGCCGGGGGCAGTGGCTCACACCAGTAATCCCAGCACTTTTGGGAGGCCAAGGTTGGGGGATGACCTGAGGTCAGGAGTTCAAGACCAGCCTGGCCAATATGGTGAAACCCCATCTCTACTAAAAGTACAAAAATTAGATAGGCATGGTGGCAGGCTCCTGTAATCACAGCTACTCAGGAGGCTGAGGCAGGAGAATCCCTTGATCCTGGGTGGCGGAGGTTGCAGTGAGCCGAGATCACAGCACTGCACTCCAGTCTGGGCAACAACGTGCGACACCATCTCAAAAAAACCAGCCAACCAACCAAACAAAAAAAAACAAGCCACCCATCCAACTATCGATGTCCTGCAGAGGTGACTCACCCCGCTTTTGTAAGAAGCAAGACTGGGCTTGTCCATAGGCCCCTGAACCTGGGCTG
>NW_020263008.1:0-2695 GCF_003255815.1 Theropithecus gelada | reverse complement strand
ATCTGTATTTCGTGGATCTCTTTGCTAGCCTTATTTCTGTGGTATCTAAGAACAGATATTTTGGATCCCTTGGAAGACTACAGGGCCAAAGGAAATATCCTCCGATAACAAAGAGAAAGAATCTTTCTGAAAAACTTCTTTGTGTTCTGTGAAATTATCTCACAGAGTTACAGCTTTCCCCTCAAGAAGACTTTCGCTAAGAGAGTTCTTGGGGAATTTGCAAAGTGATATATGGAAGCCCATAGAGGGCTATGGTGAAAAAGGAAATATCCTCCGATGAAATCAGGAAAGAAGCTTTCAGCGAAACTGCTTAGTGTTCTGTTAATTCATTTCACAGTGTTACAGCTTTCCCCTCAAGAAGCCGCTCGCTAAGCCTGTTCTTGTGGAATTCGCAAAGTGATATTTGGAAGCCCTTGGAGGACTATGGTGAAAAAGAAAATATCCTCAGAGAAAAACTGGAAAGAAGCTTTCTGAGAAACTGCTTTGTGATGTGTGACTTCCACTCACATAGTTACATCTGTATTTCTTGGATCTCTTTGCTAGCCTTATTTCTGTGGAATCTGAGGACTGATATTTCGGATCCCTTTGAAGACTATAGGGCCATGTAAATATCCCCCGATAACAGAGAAAGAAGCTTTCTGAGGAGCATCCCTGTGTTCTGTGAAATCCTCTCACAGATTTACAGCTTTCTCCTCAAGAAACCTTTCGCTAAGACAGTTCTTGTGGTATTTGCAAAGTGATATTTGGAAGCCCATAGAGGGCTATGGTGAAAAGGGAAATATCCTCAGAGAAAAACTGGAAAGAAGCTTTCTGGGAAACTGCTTTGTGATGTGTTACTTCCACTCACAGAGTTATATCTGTATTTCGTGGATCTCTTTGCTAGCCTTATTTCTGTGGAATCTGAGAACTGATATTTCGGATCCCTTTGAAGTCTATGGGGCCGAAGGAAATATCCTCTGATAACAAAGAGAAAGAAGTTTTCTGAGAAACGTCGTTGTGTTCTGTGAAATCATCTCACAGAGTTACAGCTTTCCCCTCAAGAAGCGTTTCGCTAAGATAGTTCTTGTGGAATTTGCAAACTGATATTTGGAAGCCCATAGAGGGCGCTGATGAAAAAGGAAATATCCTCCAAAGAAATCTGAAAAGAAGGTTTCTGAGAACCTGCTTAGTGTTCTGTTAATTCATCTAACAGACTTACAGCTTACCCCTGAAGAAGCCGCTCACTAACCCTGTTCTTCTGGAATTCGCAAATGGATACTTGCAAGCCCATAGAGGGCTACGGTGAAAAAGAAAATATCCTCAGAGAAAAACTGGAAAGAAGATTTCTGAGAAACTGCTTTGCGATGTGTGACTTCCACTCACAGAGTTACATCTGTATTTCGTGGATCTCTTTGCTAGCCATATTTCTGTGGAATCTGAGAACAGATATTTCGGATCCCTTGGAAGACTAGAGGGCCAAAGGAAATACACTCCGATAACAAAGAGAAAGAAGCTTTCTGAGAAACTTCTTTCTGTTCTGTGAAATCATCTCACAGTGTGACATCTTTCCCCTGAAGAAGAATTTCTCTAAGACAGTTCTTGTGGAATTTGCAAAGTGATATTTGGAAGCCCCTAGAGGGCTATGGTGTAAAAGGAAATGTCCTCCGATGAAATCTGGAAAGAAGCTTTCTGAGAAACTGCTTAGTGTTCTGTTAATTCATCTCACAGAGTTACAGCTTTCCCCTCAAGAAGCCGCTCGCTAATCCTGTTCATTTGAAATTCGCAAAGTGATATTGGGAAGCCCATAAAGGGCTATGGTGATAAAGATAATATCCTAAGAGAANGGAATCTGAGAACACATATTTCAGATACCTTTGAAGACTATGGGGCCAAAGGAAATACCCTCTGATAACAAAGAGAAAGAAGTTTTCTGAGAAACTTCTTTGTGTTCTGTGAAATCATCTCACAGAGTTACAGCTTTTCCCTCAAGAAGCCTTACGCTAAGACAGTTCTTGTGGAATTTGCAAAGTGATATTTGGAAACCCATAGAGGGCGCTGGTGAAAAAGGAAATATCCTCTGATGAAATCTGGAAAGAAGCTTTCTGAGAAACTGCTTAGTGTTCTGTTAATTCATCTCACAGAGTTACAGCTTTCCCCTCAAGAAGTCGCTCGCTAAGCCTGTTACTGTGGAATTCGCAAAGTGATATTGGGAAGCCCATAGAGGGCTATGGTGAAAAAGAAAATATCCTCAGAAAAAAACTGGAAAGAAGCTTTCTGAGAAACTGCTTTGTGATGTGTGAATTCCACTCACAGAGTTACATCTGTATTTCTTGCATCTCTTTGCTAGCCTTATTTCTGTGGAATCTGAGAACAGATATTTCGAATCCCATGGAAGACTAGAGGGCCAAAGGAAATATCCTCCGATAACAAAGAGAAAGAAGCTTTCTGAGAAACTTCTTTGTGTTCTGTGAAAACATCTCACAGAGTTACAGCTTTCCCCTGAAGAAGAATTTCGCTACGACAGTTCTGGTGGAATTTGCAACGTGATATTTGGAAGCCTATGGAGGGCGCTGGTGAAAAAGGAAATATCCTCCGATGAAATCTGGAAAGAAGCTTTCTGAGAAACCGCTTAGTGTTCTGTTAATTCATCTCACAGATTTACAGCTTTACCCTCAAGAAGCCGCTCGCTAAGCCTGTTCTTGTGGAATTCGCAAAG
>NW_020263007.1:0-2694 GCF_003255815.1 Theropithecus gelada | reverse complement strand
TTCTGCTCTAATAAGCAGCACAGGCGTCTCTGGAGAGGATTTTATTTGGGACTACAATGTGCACTATCATGGTAAGAGGTTTCATGATGGCTGTTCTCCAATGTGCGACACAGAGAAACACCACTAACCTCGAAGACACCTGCTGATTTGTAACGAGATGACGAGAGACGATGTGGACAGAATACTATAAATATTTGAAAAGGAGAAACAATACAAGGAAAGAATCTTATCAGTTACCCTTTACATTCTTAGAAAAAACCGATTTCTCTTTTGGGATGATTAAAAAAGAAAATGATTTTTCTTTTTCTTTCTGAGACAGGGTCTTGGCTGTGTTGCCAAGACTGGAGTACAGTGGAGCAATCGCAGCTCACTGTAGCCTTAAGTGATCTTCCCCCACCTCAGCTTCCACCAGTAGCAGGGACCACAGGCACGCACCACCACACTCAGCTAATTTTCTGTTGTTATAGATTGTTATAGAGATGGGGTCTTGCTATGTTGTCCAGGCTGGTCTTGAACTCCTTGGCCTCAAGTGATCCTCCTGCCTTGGCCTCCCAAAGTGCTGCCATTACAAGCATAAGCCAGCATGCCCAATCTTTTTCTTAATTCTATAACAACTGTGCCACATTCAGAGAAAGTATAACTATTATAATAAGAAACTTGGTGAAGGGCCGGGCGCGGTGGCTCAAGCCTGTAATCCCAGCACTTTGGGAGGCCGAGATGGGCGGATCACGAGGTCAGGAGATCGAGACCATCCTGGCTAACACGGTGAAACCCCGTCTCTACTAAGAAATACAAAAAATAGCCGGGCGAGGTGGCAGCGCCTGTAGTCCCAGCTACTCAGGAGGCTGAGGCCGGAGAATGGCGTGAACCCGGGAGGCGGAGCTTGCAGTGAGCTGAGATCCGGCCACTGCACTCCAGCCTGGGCGACAGCGCGAGACTCCGTCTCAAAAAAAAAAAAAAAAAAAAAGAAACTTGGTGAAGCAATATGTTGATACGAAAAAATGGTAACAATTCTTCATTTTTAAATTTGAGTTTGAATATTTGTTCCATTCGTTCTATGCCACGTTAAATTAAAAAATGAAATTGTTTATACCAAGCAAAAGTGATAGCTCAAATCAGGGTTTACAAAGAAGTCCAACAGATTATGATTCCAAGTGTATGTTTTTTTCTAGATTTTAGAAAGTAAGTCATAGCCAACTTCTACAGTTTTGTTGCCATAGACTCAAGATTAAATCAAAAGGTGTGAACGTGCCTCAGGGTGCAGCAGGGAACCCCATGCCCACCAAGCACGCATATGCAGAAATATTTTGCCCAAATCTATTTTCCAACATATAATTAAAGAGGTCCCAGATATACTTTTCTCTCGCCCCACAAAGTATGTGAGATCAAGTTTATCCTAGTATTCGGTAAAAAGGCTCATGTGAAAAAGGTAACAGCAACGCTCAGGTGACCCACGCAGGCCCCTGCGGACGCTCTAGCAGAAGGGATGCGGCACAGGCAGGGCTGTGAGTGCACCCTCACTAACCTGGCTAACCTCATGGTGCAAGCACCCGAGGCTCTACAGATTCCATTCCCAGAGTTAGTGGAAAACTCCATCCTAGCACCGGGATGCTCTGTGTTCCTAGGTCTACCTGCTTTAAGATATGCATGAACTGTCCCTTACTCTACACACGAGACTCACTAGGAGATACTTTCAGATTTAGCCTAAGCGTTTTATCGGAAAATAGACATTCCAGCAAATGCATTTCTATAAGATTTTCTACCTCTTTTCACTGTGGAGGAATAAAAAGTAACTTGCCTCCAAGGGTTGGAGACAAAGCCGTTACTGCAGACAAGTGCACTGCGCACCCCAGGAACCGCTGCGCCACGAGGAACGGCCGTGCACCCTGGACGCAGGAGTAGCACACGAGGTTAGCACAGGCTGACGCCAACCCTCTCCAGAAGCAGACCTATCATCCTTCCTCCTCCCCTCAGCCCCCAGTTCCCTCCAGGCCTCAGTGGCTGCTGACAGGGCAGAGGCCATAACTAAAGGAGGCTCTCAACTCCACTACGGACAGGAGCTCCGGACGCTGGGGACTCCGCTGCTGCCCTCCGCACCCACCTCCCCCTGGTCCGCCCTTCTCAGGAGCCAGGCATGGCCACTTTGACCCTCTTCCCTTCTGTGGCTCCTACAAAACCAGTCCAGGGAGCCCAGGCTGCCTCGCACACCAGGGATGCCTGGCACAGGCCACATGTCCTCATCCAAGCTCCTGGGAGAAGAAGGGTCTTGCAATATTTCACTTTCTGGTTGAGCATCCCCAGCCTGAAATCCAAAGCGCTCTGAAGAGCGTTTCCTTCGAGTGTCATGAGGGAGCTCAGAATGTTTCAGGTTTCAGAGCATTTTGGAGTAGGGACGCTCAGCCTTAATTTGAACTTCTTCAAGGAAGCCACACACTGAAGCCCCCGATGTCCGCCCCACACAATCCCAGCACACCGTCTGAAGTCCTCAGCAACAACAGATTTTCTTTCTTCAAAAATAACCACAAGTCACATAAACTCACACGCAACCACAGAAGGGATTGTGGACACCTGCACAGACTGGATGAAATTTAACTGTCACATTTTTACCTGGGTAATTTAAAGTCATTCCTCAAAACACACCTGTTTCACTGAGTTGCATTTTAAGGTGAACACACACAAATCATTTCAGGGAAA
>NW_020263006.1:0-2695 GCF_003255815.1 Theropithecus gelada | reverse complement strand
TTGGCTGCCTTGCCTGACCAGACTCCAGGTGCTCAGGTCTGGGCTCCAGGGGCTCAGAATGACCTTCGTACCGCCCTGCTGAGACGGCATGTCTACAGGAACCCCAACGGCGAGGGTCTGCCACACTGGCCGCTGTTCGACCAGGAGGAGCAATACCTGCAGCTGAACCTACAGCCTGCAGTGGGCCGGGCTCTGAAGGCCCACAGGTTCCAGTTCTGGAAGAAGGCGCTGCCCCAGAAGAAGATGCAGGAGCTCGAGGAGCCTGAAGAGAAACACACAGAGCTGTAGCTCCCTGTGCCAGGGAGGAGGGGTTGGGCTCACTTACAGGCGAGCGTCAGCCTGCTGTGCCAACACACACCCTCTAAGGAGAAAGAAGTTGATTCCTTCATTCACGTAGCCATTCATTCATTCTTCCGTCCATCCATTCAGAAAGCATTTATTAAGAACTTACTCAGGCATGAGGGCTCATATATGTAATCCTAGCTATTGGGGAGGCTGAGATGGGAGGATGGCTTGAGGCCAGAGGTTAGAGACCAGTCAGGGCAACAGAGTGAGACCCTTTCTCAAAAAAAAATAAAAAAGAGAGAGTGATTAGAAACTAAATAGGAAAGTTTTGAGTTTCAAGTCAGTGACAAGTAGAAAAGATTTTTAAAAAGCAAAGAAAACAAAATACAAGGAAAAGGAACATGAGAAAATTAAAAATAAAAAGAGAATAATAGGCCAGTCCCTGTGGCTCATGCCTGTAATGCCAGCACTTTTGGGAGGTCAAGTTGGGCAGATCACCTGAAGACAGGAGTTAGAGACGATCCTGGCCAACATGGTGAAACCCCATTCTCTTTGAAAAATACAAATATTAGACGGGCACAGTGGTGCACACCTGTAATCCCAGCTACTCAGGAGGCTGAGGCAGGAGAATCCCTTGAACCCAGGAGGCAGAGGTTGCAGTGAGCCAAGATTGTGCCACTGCACTCCACCCTGGGCAACAAGAGCGAGACTCCATTCAAAAAAAGAGAATAGAAGAAGCTACCTCATGATGTCAGTTGCCAAACCTGCCACGGGTCCTCTCTTTTTAGACACACTAGATAGATCCCCACAGTGAGCTCTGATAAGACACTAGATAGATCCCCCCAGTGGAAACCCATCCTCACCAACAACCCACTGAGCCCTAGGCACTGTCGTCCCTCACCTCCACCTTCTCCCTGCCTTCTCTCTTCTCTCCTCTGAGCCCCCAGGCCTTTCCCATTTTGAGGGAGGTCGTCTGAAGAATGTCGCCCACACCTGAATGTGAGAAGCCTATGTCCGTTCATCCCTGAGAGGTCTTAAAAAAGTAAAAATAAATTCTTAAAAAAGCTTCTGTCTGCCTCTCCACAAGCCCCAGGTGCTCTTATATCTGTGAGTGTCCAACAGAAAACCTGGATACCGGAATCCTAGTGTCTTAGTCCATTCAGCTGCTATAGCAAAAATACTACTGGCTAGGCTAGGTGCAATGGCCCACACCTATAATCCCAGCACTTTGAGAGGCCAAGGTGGGCGGATCACTTGAGGCCAGGAGTTTGAGACCAGCCTGGCCAACATGGTGAAACCCTGTCTCTACTAAAAATACAAAAATTATCCAGGCTTTATGGTGCACACCTAGAATGTCAGCTACTTGGGAGTCTGAGACACGAGAATCACATGAACACAGGAGGCAGAGGTTGCAGTGAGCCAAGATTGCACCACTGCACTCCAGTTTCGGTCACAGAGCGAGACCCTGCCTCATAAATAAATAAATTAAATTAATAAATAAGTAAAGTTACCAGTTATTCCGGAAATGGTGGCTCATGCCTTTAATCCCAGCACTTTTGTAGGCTGAAGTGGGCCTCCTGAGCTTGAGCCCAGGAGTTCGAGACCAACCTAGGCAGCATGGAGAAATGCCATCTCTACAAACAAATACAAAAATTATTTGGATGTGGTGGCACACACCTGTAGTCTCAGTTACTCAGGAGGCTGAGGCCGGCAAATCAGTGAGCTTGCGCAGTCAAGGCTGCAGTGAGTGGTGATTGTACCACTACACTGCAGCCTGGGCAGCACGGCAAGACCGTATCTCAAAAAAATATAGTTTCCTCCACTGATATAAAACTTAAACAAAATACTACAGGTTGATATTATAAACTAGGTGCCCTATAATGACAGAAATATATTCGTTTATAATTCTGGAGGTTTGGACATCGAGGATCAAGGTGCCAGCAGATTTGGTGTCTGGCAAGACTTGTTCTCTGGTTAACAGATGGCAACCTTTTGCCGGGGGCAGTGGCTCACACCAGTAATCCCAGCACTTTTGGGAGGCCAAGGTTGGGGGATGACCTGAGGTCAGGAGTTCAAGACCAGCCTGGCCAATATGGTGAAACCCCATCTCTACTAAAAGTACAAAAATTAGATAGGCATGGTGGCAGGCTCCTGTAATCACAGCTACTCAGGAGGCTGAGGCAGGAGAATCCCTTGATCCTGGGTGGCGGAGGTTGCAGTGAGCCGAGATCACAGCACTGCACTCCAGTCTGGGCAACAACATGCGACACCATCTCAAAAAAACCAGCCAACCAACCAAACAAAAAAAAACAAGCCACCCATCCAACTATCGATGTCCTGCAGAGGTGACTCACCCCGCTTTTGTAAGAAGCAAGACTGGGCTTGTCCATAGGCCCCTGAACCTGGGCTG
>NW_020263005.1:0-2695 GCF_003255815.1 Theropithecus gelada | reverse complement strand
AACATGGTGAAACGCTAACTCTACTGAAAAAAGACAAAAATTAGCCTGGCGTGGTGACATGAGACTAATCCCAGCTACTTGGGAGGCTGAGGCAGGGGAATCACTTGAATCTGAGAGGTGGAGGCTGCAGTGAGCCGAGATCGCGCCCCTGCACTCCAGCCTGGGTGAGGCAGCAGGATTGGCTCTGACTAAGAGCCTGGGTCCCGGCCAGGCGCAGTGGCTCACACCTGTAATCCCAGCACTATGAGAGGCCCAGGTGGGTGAATCAACTGAGGTCAGGAGTGCGAGACCAGCCTGGCCAACATGGTGAAACCCCATCTCTACTAAAAATAACAAAAAAAATTAGTCAGGCATGGTGGTGAGCACCTGTAATCTCAGTGACTCAGGAGGTTGAGGCAGGAGAATCGCTTGAACCCAGGAGGCGGAGGTTGCAGTGAGCTGAAATTGCGTCACTGCACTCCAGCCTGGGCAACAGGAGTGAAATTCCATCTTAAAAACAAAAAAAACAAAAAAAGCCTGGGTCCCTCCTTACCTATCTGTCCATTGTAGCAGCCACCCAGGAGCACGTGGGAATCTTTGGGGTTGAACTCCAAGGTAACAAGTGGAGATGATGGCTTCAGAGCAAGTTCAGGCTTATTGGGGTTTTCTACAAAGCAGAAAAAAAATATCCCATCAGGCCTGGAAAGAAAAGGACAGGATCAACAAGTTTCACCCCTTCTGCGGGTGGGTAGCGGGGACATGGTGGCAGGGGGGGAAGCCTGGAAGCCCCTCCAGTCTTTTCCCGGGCTGCACCCCCTGGTCCACCTTGGCCAGAATCTGGCATTCTTGACCTAGGGGCTTTGCTGATGGTTTTTATTTTTGGTGAACAGGATTGGGGTGTGCCTATGTGTGTGATAATTATATTTCTAGTCCAATTCCTGGGTTTGGTGTCAAACGAGGTTTTGATACTAAGGTTTTTATGTAAAGTCAGCTCTCTGCCAGTTTCTTCAAACCAGGTCTGTGGACTGCAGATAACGACGGAGTCCACCCCATGGGGCTGCTGCCAGAACTCACCGAGCTGCTGGGGTGTCGGGCGTTAGCTCTGTGCCTGGCACCTACACGTTTATTTTAATAATGCTGCCAAAGAAGGGAAGCTGGAGAGCATGAAGCCACCACCACTCTCTCCCTGCCTGTGTCTTGCCAGCCCTTCTGTAGATAATGGTTTGTGCTAATAAAGGGACACGCTGCTCCTGCAGGCCATGAATTAAAGGCAAGTGTCAGGACAGACGGGACAAAGGCCCAAGTTCCATTCCACTGCCCTTGAGTCCCTTCTCAGTCTGCTGGGCACTCTTTCCATATACTCTTTTTTGTTGTTGTTGTTGAGACAGAGTCTCGCTCTGTCTGTCACCCAGGATGGAGTGCAGTGGCATGATCTCGGCTCAGTGCAACCTCTGACTCCTGGGTTCAAGCGATTCTCCTGCCTCAGTCTCCCAAGTAGCTGGGATTACAGGCACCCACCACCAAGCACAGCTAATTTTTGTAATTTTAGTAGAGACGGGGTTTCATCATGTTAGCCAGGTTGGTCTTGAACTCCTGACCTCAGGTGATCCGCCTGCCTTGGCCTCCCAAAGTGCTGGGATTACAGGCATGGGCCACCGTGCCCGGCCTAATATGCTCTTTAGGAGCTAAGAATTGAGATCCCATGGGGTCAGGTCTTCATGCCTCGAACTAAGAATCTGGAATTGGAGGGGGTTTTCTGCTTCTGATTTCAGGCTCTGCCTGAGTGGCTTCCTCCTCGACTGTGGGCCCCTCCCTTGAGGTACCAACCCCGTGAGTGTCCTTGACCTCCTCCCCCTCCCTCCCACTCCTCGGCTTGTGCTGGTCCCAGCCCTCAGTCCTCCCAGGACCCCGCTGCTTCTCACCCAGGTCCCAGATGTATGAATCACTGCTCATGCCCACAGGCGCCCGCTGAAAATCCAAGCAGGAGTATGCCACTGCCAACTTCCTGTTGCCATCAGGGTGCCAGGAGAGGTGCGTGGCAGCCCTCTTGATTTCCTGGGGGTCCCTGCAGGGGAGAGGGAAGAGAGCAAAAGGCGGAATGTGAGGCTCCCCAATTTCTCCTTTTTTTTTTTTTTTTTTTTTTTGTCAGATGGAGTCTTGCTCTGTCCCCCAGGCAGTGGCATAATCTCGGCTCACCGCAACCTCTGCCTCCTGGGTTCAAGTGATTTTCCTGCCTCAGCCTCCCGAGTAGCTGGGATTACAGGCGCCTACCACTACGCCTGGCTAATTTTTGTATTTTTAGTAGAGACGGAGTTTCACCGTGTTTCCTAGGCTGGTCTCAAACTCCTGACCTCAGATGATCCACCTACTTCGGCCTCCCAAAGTGCTAAGATTATAGGCATGAGCCACCACGTCCGGCCCCTTGAATGATTTCTAATGCATCATCCTGCTCCGTTGATCCATATATGAGGTCAGAGCCCAGCAGGGCTGGAGGGCAACAGGAAGGGCAGCCTCTGTCCCGCTGTGCCCTCTCCTGCACACCCCTTGCTGACAGCCATTGGCCCTGCTTGCACACCATGAGTCAGCCCTGCCTCAGAAGAGTTCTCTCTTGCTGTGCTGGGACTGGGCTAGGTCCTTCCCAGGCCCCTAAGTCAGCCGTGGTAGTGAAATTCCCCAGAGTTGGGATCTGAGGCAAGTCATTTCCAAAACACCTTTC
>NW_020263004.1:0-8788 GCF_003255815.1 Theropithecus gelada | reverse complement strand
GATCTAGAACTAGATGTACCATATGACCCAGCCATCCCATTACTGGGGATATACCCAAAGGATTATAAATTATGCTGCTATAAAGACACATGCACACGTATGTTTATTGCAGCACTATTCACAATAACAAAGACTTGGAATCAACCCAAATGTCCATCAGTGACAGATTGGATTAAGAAAATGTGGCACATATACACCATGGAATACTATGCAGCCATAAAAAAGGATGAGTTTGCATCCTTTGTAGGGACATGGATGCAGCTGGAAACCATCATTCTTAGCAAACTATCACAAGAACAGAAAACCAAACACCACATGTTCTCACTCATAGGTGGGAACTGAACAATGAGATCACTTGGACTCAGGAAGGGGAACATCACACACCGGGGCCTATCATGGGGAGGGGGGAGGGGGGAGGGATTGCATTGGGAGTTATACCTGATGTAAATGACGAGTTGATGGGTGCAGCAGACCAACATGGCACAAGTATACATATGTAACAAACCTGCACGTTATGCACATGTACCCTACAACTTAAAGTATAATAATAATAAATAAATTAAAAAAAAAAAAAAAACAAAAAACTTAGTTCTGGGAATTGTTAAATTTTAATATAAAAACATGAAATTGCATCTCTGTCATATAGACATCATATGCAGAAGAATTAGAAACTTAAATATATACCCCAGTATACATAAAAATAAGTGAATATATGAATTGATGCCAATGAACAAGATTAGTTAAATATATATTTTATTTATTTATTAATTTAAAATACTAACATAAGACATCATATAAAGTAATATAAGATGAACACATTATACAATTTTAACAATAACCAAAGTTATTAATCTCAAAAACAACTTTCATGTGGTAATGTGTTAAAGTTGGACAATAAATTTATTCAACTTTTTTTTTTATTTAGCAAATACTATTTGCTACACCCTTTTCTAGGTCTTGAGAATGTCAAAGTAAACAATCCAAAAGAAGGTTTTTGCCCACATGGAAATTACTTTTTTTTTTTTTAAAGACGGAGTTTCGCTCTTGTTGTCCAGGCTGGAGTGCAATGGGAGATCTCGGTTCACTGCAACCTCTGCCTCCTGGGTTCAAGCAATTCTCCTGTCTCAGCCTCCAGAGTAACTGGGATTACAGGCATGTGTCACCACACTTGGCTAATTTTTGTATTTCGAGTAGAGACGAGGTTTCGCCATGTTAGTCAGGCTGGTCTCGAACTCCTAACCTCAGGTGATCCTCCTGCCTCGGCCTCCCAAAGTGCTGAGATTACAGGCGTGAGCCACCACACCCAGCTGGAAATTACTTTTTAGTTTAGGTGATAGAAAATGAAAAAGTACAAAACAAATTCAAAATTAAACAGGATAGGTAAATATAAAACAAGTTGAAGAAAATATATTATTTTCTGACATACCAAGATTCTTTTCAGCTAATCAGCATTTTCTATTAACTATTTTATATAGTAAAAATAGATCTATATAGAGGAAATTTGGGCTGATATTTTCTTACAACCACATTTTAACAAATACTTGGTTTTTGAAAGGAAACGAATAAATGTTTAAATGCTGGCTTTTTATGGGGAAAACTTGAATCACAGTTTCCTGAAGAGTTATTTTGATGTATGTAGTTTTCAATTGAATAGAGATTATTTGTCTCTTAAATACAGAATTGAGAAAAGGGGATAGGAATAGGATAAAAAAGAACATTTGTATATCCTACTATTTCATTTAGTTCAAATGGCAATTTACAGCCAACAAGGAAGTCACAAAACATGCCTAAAAGAAGTGTTTTGAAATAAATACCATGATAAAGCTAAGCACCAGGAGAGTTATGTTGTCATATATAAAGAACCCTAAACCAACTGACAGAATGTGGAAAGGATACTCAAAGAAGAAAATTCTAAAATAAGTCCTGTATGTTGAGTTAAAACAATTACTTAGATAAAGAAATAGTATGTTAAAACTCCAATTTATTTCTCAATGTTGAACATATACTCACTTTGCTATAATCATCATGGTAAACTTGTTGGGGATTTGCTGGGCATTTGTACTGGTTTATGCTACGTGGAATTGCAAAAGGACATAGCATAGCTTTCAGAGATAATATTTTCTAATAAATGAAATAAAACCCACACAAATGAATTTATGCAGAAAGAATAATTTGACTATAAAAGTACCTGAACAAACTTCATATAGACGTATTTATATAACTTTTAAAAACTATTGTTAGAAGAAAAGTTACAATATTTTGCAAACAGCCTGAGCTCAAGTTATTTGAGAACATCCATCACCACAATAAGCTCTTTAATTACGTTCATTAGTTGAGAAGAGCCAATAATCAACTAGCCTTTTTGATCAGTAAGCTAACTTGCACTGTGGTCTCAGAAAATCCTTCTCTTCTGGTACACAGGAAAGACTTAACATGCAGTGCAAGTTTGTGGTGAGAAACAGCTCTTGGCAGGTTGCTTGCTTCAAGCTGTGACACTAAAACCGGATGTGGTCTGAGGTGTTTACTGGACACTTGTCCAAATATGAAAGCATAAAATGTGTGGTTATTGCCAAGCAAAAATTTTGTAATCTTGACCTTTTGGTAAATGTGTTTGAATTGACAAAAGACATGTCAAAAAGGACAAATTTTTAAAATTCACATGGACAATAAAGAAAATAAAAGGGAGTGGAAGAAACAGAGCTGAGTCTTTGGATATGCAAGGGCATCTATGGCCACACCACCATGGTGCAGCCAATGTTATCAGGACATGCATGGGCATATTGAAGCAGAAGTGAAACGATGACTAATGAAAAAGTAAAAAAGTCTGCAAACATTTTAAGAAATATATATATATATATATATATATATATTTTCAGAACCTATTTTGCATTCAGCTAGGTATTACTGGGCTACGTACTGACATATAATATCAACTGGTGTATTGTAATCATATGAACTCAAGGCAGAGATTCCATAAATCATGAATGTATACTTTGGGGAAAAACAGGTCATCATCTTGGCAATTAATTAATATTTTCTGGCACAGCTTCCTAAACCAGGAATGATTAAATGATTTTTTGGACCCAACTCAGTTGAAACTTTGTATAATTCTAAAATTTAGCAATTCATTTGAAATATCTTTAGCAAATATTTGTGTTATATTAACTTAATCCATGCTAGGACACACCATTTTTTTGTTTGTTTAATTGCAATCTATGTAGTATAATGGAACAGAAAAGTGTTTTTTCCCACTCTGGTATTATCTTTATAATTGTGCATAAATAGCCATAAATAAATAGTACCTTTTAAAAATTGCTCTCAAGTAACTTACACGCATGATTTGCGGGTCAGATGACATCATATTTTTTATTAGCATCCTGGTTACTTTTCTCTGATTGCTTATTTGTTTGCCACTAAACCTTTCATTTCCTGCTAGAGTGGTAATCTCCACATTTGTAAATGGAATGATGCCTTTAATGACTTCTGCATCTTGGATTCAAATGGATTTTGTGTTTACTTCAGTGCTCTGAGTATCAAAGAAGTCTAGAATTTTGAAGATGTCTTAAATTGGTAACGTTACTTACCACAAGTGCCTAAAGACACGATCTAGGGATAAGACAGCATTTTTTTTTTCCAAAGGAAAATGGCTCATTAATTGTAGATCTGAGTGAAAGCAAGGTGTCTCAAGTCACGTTTTTTTCACTCTTACGTACCTATTAGCAGGTGCTCAAATTTTAGCTGACTTATTTCTTCTTCCTTTATCCCCAGTAGCTTCATTTGTGTGCAGAGGCATAAAAAATGCAAAGGGTTAAAAGTCTACAACTCTTGCATTGTATTTTGGAGAATATAAAAATCACTACTAAAATCTTACAATGCTCCTCTTGAGGTCTTAGCCAAGAGGCCCTGGTGTTTTTCTACACTGTAATAATGTTGTCTTCATTATTTGACATAGAAGTAACAGTACCAAAGCTTAACAAAAATAAGTAAAAAATAGGAAATTACCGACATTTTCATAATATCATTCTATATTTATTTATTGGGCTTTTATCTATTATAGGGCAATCATATTGTTTGGCCATGAATAAACAAAGTTCAATAAAGTGTAAAGCATGATTCCTGTCATCTAGCTGTTCACACCCTATTTAAGGCATACACAGAAGCATATGGTTTTAAATTAGCATGTAATTCACAGTGACAGACACAAACTTCGGGTTTTTTCAAAGATAGTATTATAGATGACAATTTTCTAATAGGTCTCCAACATTAAATATGAGAAAATGGTGTTAGAGAAGGTGTCCTAGACTGGGTGATTTCTGAAGATTAAAAAAAAAAAAGTTAGAAATCAAGGTAATGTTGTTAAAACATACAACATACCAAAGACAGAAATCTCAAAAACATAGAAGAGAGACATTAAAATGAATAAATAAAGCTACATGCAGTCCAGTACTGTTGGTTTATTAAGTGGCGTTATGAAGAGCTGGAGATGAAAACAGAGCCTGTAGCAAGCTGGAACCACAAGAAAGGGTGTGAGTGAGAAGAAAGATTTATAATCTAAGCTATGTTGTTTGAGTAGTACCGTGTAGTCAGTAAAAAGTCTTTGAGGGGTTTTAAGTAAGAGGTTAACAAGGCTAGGTTTCCATGCTTTGAGCAGACAATGTGACCTACTCAGGGGACAATGAATTTGATGCTAACGGAGCTAGAAAAACAGACACAAATTATTAAGGGCTACATGCCATAGAAGCAAATGATGTTTTTACATGGAACTGTGATATTAACAAAGGAAACTATTTCTCAGTGAAGACACCAATCTATACCATAAAGCAGAACTAATTACTGACAATGCTACACTAGAACAGATTTAGAATGTAATGTTGGTTTCATTCTCTGAGGAAGTGGGGTATATCCAAATGGCTGTTGTATGGCAACATTGTGGTTGCCGCATAGTAACCTTGTGTGCTTATTCACAATTTATCGCCTCTTAGTTTCAAATCTATCCTTCACTACCCTGCTCTACCATAATGAAAAGAGATCCCATAAATTTTCTCCCTTGCCAGCTTACATGATAAGTTTTGTCTCTAAAAGGCACTGTGTAGACTGGAGTAGAAAGGATTTTTCTTCCTGCTTTTATGATACTTTCTCTCCTTTTGCTCCTATGGCTGTGGCTACCAGCTGCATGTTTGCGTAACATCCTGTGGTATCTACCCTCCAGCAAATTTTTGTTAGCTGTCCGGATCCCTGTTCCATGCCTTCCAGTATCTAGCTCTGGCACTCTGGAATGAAGACTTCCTGTTGGCCAGTCACAGCGTGAGATCCATCCTCACCAATTTCAACTTGCTGGTGTTAGAACTGCCCTGTCCTGGGGCCAGCCACAGTTGTGTTGGATTGTCATTTTAAACACCTTCAAAGACTAGAAGAAATTAATTCATCTGAATATATGAGTGGAAATATTCATTTTATTCAGCACTTAGAATAGTTCTTGATAATATTATGATTTATACTTTATACATGATGTATTTTAACGAATTGCAGGTGTTTAAGAAATAAATAATATAGCAGGGCGCAGTGGCTCACGCCTGTAATCCCTCACTCCTATAATCCCTCACACCTGTAATCTCAGCACTTTGGGAGGCTGAGGTGGACAGATTGCTTGTGGTAAGGAGTTTGAGATCAGCCTAGCCAACATGGCGAAACCCCATCTCTACGAAAAATTAGCCAGGCCTGGTGGCCAGTACCTGTAGTCCCAGTTACTTTGGAGGTGGAGGCCGAAGAATTACTTGAGCCTGGAAGGCTGAGATCGCAGTGAGCCGAGATCGTGCCACTGCACAGGTGACAGAGCGAGCCTCTGTCTCAAAGAAAGAAAGAGTATGTACTTGGATATGTATTTTTAAAATAATGTAAAGATTTAAAAATAATTCTAAGAACATAATTGTATGGCTTTTGAAGAAACTAGAAGTATGTTCTTTACAGGTGGCGGGAGTAACATTATATTAAACTTGTGTAAGCGATAACACTTAAGTGTTTATAAACTTGTTTATAAGCTGGTGTTTACAAGCATGTTTTTATTTCCAAACAAAATTCAAAAGAAGTTTGTCTCTGTAAAAATTCAAATGTACACCGTTCTTGTTCCTCTCTGAAGATATTGGAAACCTGAAATACACAAAATGACGTATTGCTAATACTGGTAATATATAACAATATTTTTATGAATAGATGACTTATTTAGATTAATATTTATATATATAAATCTGAATATTTTCTATATAATTTGTCTATGGAAATAAATATTTATAGAATTGTTCACATATTGCTCTTTTCTTTCTAATATTATTCCTTCTAGGTATAAAATATAGAAATTCTCAAGATTAGTGTTTGCCACTTGGCCACACCAGCCGACGATTATTGGTTTTGTAGGAGACTGCAATCCATAAAAAAATTACTGGCAGAGTTTGAGAATTTGTATGAGAAAACAAATTTTATGAGATGAAAAATCAAAACTATTATGCTAATTTAAATTTTGTAATAGCAAAGCTAATTCTTGTTACTTTTCAGTCTTTCAGTTCACTAAGATAATGAGTGTTACACACTGAACAAATAAAAATGTATTGCCGTGACTGAATGAAGAGGACAAATTAACAAAACAATTCCAAGCTTCTGGAAATTGATCAAAGGCTAATAATCATTTGTGAACTATTCATTCTTGGAAAAACTGCTAGAGATTCAAGGAAGAATGCAGCAAATTTGTAGTAAGTTTACCTAGTGCTGCTGCCATGCCTCCTGCCCACCCACCACAGCCTAGTACTGTGAGTAACAGTTGCAGTTTTTACAGCTTGGGGAAGGCAGGGAAAACCAACAGTGTTTTTGCCACAAGGACAGACTTGATTAGCGGTCAGAGGTTGGGGCATAGTGTAATAGACCACTGCTTTTCTTTTCTTTTTTTTTTTTTTTTTTTTGAGTCGGAGTCTGGCTCTGTCACCCAGGCTGGAGTGCAGTGGCCGGATCTCAGTTCACTGCAAGCTCCGCCTCCTGGGTTCACGCCATTCTCCTGCCTCAGCCTCCCGAGTAGCTGGGACTACAGGCGCCCGCCACCTCGCCCAGCTAGTTTTTTGTATTTTTTTTAGTAGAGACGGGGTTTCATCGTGTTAGCCAGGATGGTCTCGATCGCCTGACCTCGTGATCCGCCCGCCTCGGCCTCCCAAAGTGCTGGGATTACAGGCTTGAGCCACCGTGCCCGGCTGACCACTGCTTTTCAACTCAAAGTGCTGAATTTTGCGGGAAATGAATGAGAAAACCCCATTTTTTTTTTCAGTCTGAGGTGCAGTCTCCTCTGGGGGAAGAACAGTGCCAGCCATAAATATAACAAAATTCTAAACATGAGAGTGCAATAGACCTCATGACATTAGCCCTCTACATATTCTTTAAATTTTTTTAAGATTGACACATTGTAATTGTACATATTTATGGGGTACAATTTGATGTTCAATACATATATATGTTATATTAAATAATCAAATCAGGGTATTTAGTGTATCCATCCGCCTCATGTATTTATCATTTCTTTGTGGTGAGAACATTCAAAAGCCTCTGTTCCAGCTAATTTGTAATATGCAATATCTTACTGTTAACCATCATCACCCTACTATGCAACAGAACAGAACTGATTCCTCCTACCTAACCATAACTTTGTACCCATTGACCAAGCTCTCGCCCTGTCCCCCTCTTTTTCTCTCCTTCAGTCTCTGTCGACCACTGTTCTGGTGTTTTTCTGGTGATCACTCTGCTTCTATAATATCAGCTCTTTTTTTGCTTTAATTCTACATATGAGTGAGAATATGTGATATTTGTCTTTCCATATCTGCCTTATTTCACTTAACAGGATGCTCAGCAGGTTCATCCATGTTGTATAAACAGCAGGATCTTATTCTTGATTATTGAAAAAAATATGCATATGTGTAGAGGACACCAGGGTGATTCCAGTAAAAAGGAAAAGCCCAAGGAGACTTGAGAACTGATTGCAAATTTATGAACACCTCCTCCACCACACACACACACACACACGCGCGCACACACACACACTAGTGCAGAGTGGAACCTCTACTAACTTAAGGTTTTTGAATAAATCTTTTAAAATAATATATTGGCTGACAGCCAAGCTATGCAATTCACAAGGGCAATCCCTAGGAAATGGGGCCAAAAACTAAAAATAAAAAAATAAGATTTTGAAACAAAAACATCAGTAAATGCATTTTAAAGGAGAAAGATTCTGCAGTAAAATTGTATGCAAGTTACCTCCCAAAATTCTTTATAAACCCCCCAAATTTATTTGTATGATGCTATATTATTAAAAAATCTATTATAAGAAATTAGAAAACATGCAGAAACTGGAAAATGTCTTCCATACTTGGAGGAAAAGACAATCAGTCAACAAAATCTGACTTTTTCTGGGACAAGACAGTAGATTTATCAGAAAATAAATTTTAAAGTAACTATTATAAATGTACTTAAATTATACAGAAAAGTATGTTCAATCAATTAAATAAAAATATGATGGCAATGAGAAAACACGTAGGAAATTTTGGCAGAGAAATGAAAACCAAGAAATATACCAAATTCTGAGTTGAGAAGTACATTACTTGAAATGAAAAATTCACTAAATTGGCTAGAAAAAACAATTGAGATTCAAAAGGAAGAATTCATCAACTTTGGGATAGATTAATGGAAATTATTCATCCCAGAGAAAAAGAGAATACAGAAAGATGTAGAAAAATAATATTAAGACAAAACTGACTTT
>NW_020263003.1:0-2695 GCF_003255815.1 Theropithecus gelada | reverse complement strand
TTAATTCATCTCACAGAGTTACATCTGTATTTCGGGGATCTCTTTGCTAGCCTTATTTCTGTGGAATCTGAGAACAGATATTTCGGATCCCTTTGAAGACTATAGGGCCAAAGGAAATATCCTCCGAAAACAAAGAGAAAGAAGCTTTTTGAGAAACTTCTTTGTGTCCTCTGAAATCAACTCACAGAGTTACAGCTTTCCACTGAAGAAGTCTTTCGCTAAGATATTTCTTGTGTAATTGCAAAGTGATATTTGGAAGCCCATAGAGGGCAATTCTGAAAAAGGAAATATCCTCAGCTGAAATCTGGAAAGAATCTTTCTGGTAAACTGCTTAGTGTTCTGTTATTTCGTCTCACAGAGTTACATCTGTATTTCGTGGATCACTTTGCTAGCCTTATTTCTGTGGAATCTGAGAACAGATATTTCGGATCCCTTTGAAGACCATAGGGACAAAGGAAATATCCTTCGACAACAAACAGAAATAATCTTTCTGAGAAACTTCTTTGTGTTCTGTGAAATCATCTCACAGAGTTGCAGCTTTCCCCTCAGGTAGCCTTTCCCTAAGACAGTTCTTGTGGAATTGGCAAAGTGATATTTGGAAGCCCTTAGAGGGCTATGGTGAAAGAAGAAATATCCTCAGATGAAATCTGGAAAGAAGCTTTCTGAGAAACTGCTTAGTGTTGTGTTAATTCATCTCACCAAGTTACATCTGTATTTCGTGGATCTCTTTGCTAGCCTTATTTCTGTGGAATCTGAAAACAGATATTTCGGATCCCTTTGAAGACCATAGTTCCAAAGGATATATACTCCGATAAAAAAGAGAAAGAAGCTTTCTGAGTAAATTCTTTGTGTTCTGTGAAATCATCTCACAGAGTTACAGCTTTCCCCTCAGGAAGCGTTTCGCTAACATAATTCTTTTGGAATTGGCAAAGTGATATTTGAAGCCCATAGAGGGCTATGCTGAAAAAGGAAATATCCTCAGATGAAATCTGGAAAGAAGCTTTTTGAGAAACTGCTCTGTGATGTGTGACTTCCACTCTCAGAGTTACATCTGTATTTCGTGGATCTCTTTGGTAGAACTATTTCTGTGGAATCTGAGAACAGATATTTCGGATTCCTTTGAAGACTATAGTGTCAGAGGAAATATCCTCCGAAAACAAAGAGAAAGAAGCTTTCTGAGAAACTTCTTTGTGTTCTGTGAAATCATCTCATAGAGTTACAGCTTTCCCCTCAAAAAGCCTTTCGCTAAGTCAGTTCTTGTGGAATTGGCAAAGTGATATTTGGAAGCCCATAGAGGGCTATGGTGAAAAAGGAAATATCCTCAGATGAAATCTGGAAAGAAACTTTCTGAGAAACTGCTCTGTGATGTGTGACTTCCACTCACAGTGTTACATCTGTATTTCGTTGATCTCTTTGCTAGCCTTATTTCTGTGGAATCTGAGAATAGATATTTCGGATCCCTTTGAAGACTATAGAGCCAAAGAAAATATACTCCGGTAACAAGGATAAAGAAGCTTTCTGAGGAACTTCTTTGTGTTCTGTGAAATCATTTCACAGAGTTACAGCTTGCCCCTCAGGAAGACTTTCTCTAAGACAGTTCTTGTGGAATTGGCAAAGTGATATTTCGAAGCCCATAGAGGGCTAAGTTGAAAAAGGAAATATCCTCAGCTGAAATCTTGAAAGAAGCTTTCTGAGAAACTGCTTAGTGTTCTGTTAATTCATCTCACAGAGTTACATCTGTATTTCGTGGATCTCTTTGCTAGCCTTATTTCTGTGGAATCTGAGAACACATATTTCGGATCCCTTTGAAGACTACAGGGCCAAAGAAAATATCCGCCGATAACAAAGAGAAAGAAGCTTTCTGAGAAAATTCTTTGTGTTCTGTGAAATCATCTCACAGAGTTACAGCATTCCCCGCAAGAAGCCTTTCACTAAGACAGTTCCTGCGGAATTGGCAAAGTGATATTTGGAAGCCCATAGAGGGATATGGTGAAAAAGGAAATATCCTCAGCTGAAATCTGGAAGGAAGCTTTCTGAGAAACTGCTTAGTGTTGTGTTAATTCATCTCACAGAGTTACATCTGTATTTCCTGCATCTCTTTGCTAGCCTTATTTCTGTGGATTCTCAGAACACATATTTCGGATCCCTTTGAAGACTATAGGGCCAAAGGACATATCCTCCAATGACAAAGAGAAAGAAGCTTTCTGAGAAACTTCTTTGTGTTCTGTGAAATCATCTCACAGAGTTACAGCTTTCCCCTCAAGAAGCCTTTCACTGAGACAGTTCTTGTGGAATTGGCAAAGTGATATTTGGAAGCCCATAGAGGGCCATGGTGAAAAAGGAATTATCCTCAAATGAAATCTGGAAAGAAGCTTTCTGAGAAACTGCTTAGTGTTCTGTTAATTCATCTCACAGAGTTATATCTATATTTCGTGGATCTCTTTGCTAGCCTTTTTTCTGTGGAATCTGAGAACAGTTATTTCGGATCCCTTTGAAGACTATATGGACAAACGAAATATCCTACAATAACAAAGAGAAAGAAGCTTTCTGAGAAACTTCTTTGTGTTCTGTGAAATCATGTCACACAGCTACAGCTTTCCCCTAAAGAAGCATTTCGCTAAGACAGTTCTTGTGGAATTGGCAAAGTGATATTTGGAAGCCCATAGAGGGCTATGGTGAAAAAGGAAATCTCCTC
>NW_020263002.1:0-2696 GCF_003255815.1 Theropithecus gelada | reverse complement strand
TTGGAAAACACTCTTCAGGATATCATCCAGGAGAACTTCCCCAACCTGGTAGAGCAGGCCAACATTCAAATCCAGGAAATACAGAGAATGCCACAAAGACACTCCTCGAGAAGAGCAACTCCAAGACACATAGTTGCCAGATTCACCAAAGTTGAAATGAAGGAAAAAATCTTAAGGGCAGCCAGAGAGAAAGGTCGGGTTACCCACAAAGGGAGGCCCATCAGACTAACAGCAGATCTCTCGGCAGAAACTCTCCAAGCCAGAAGAGAGTGGGGGCCAAAATTCAACATTCTTAAAGAAAAGAATTTTAAACCCAGAATTTCATATCCAGCCAAACTAAGTTTCATCAGTGAAGGACAAATAAAATCCTTTACAGATAAGCAAATGCTTAGAGATTTTGTCACCACCAGGCCTGTCTTACAAGAGACCCTGAAGGAAGCACTCAACATGGAAAGGAACAACCGGTCCTAGCCATTGCAAAAACATGCCAAAATGTAAAGACCATCGAGGCTAGGAAGAAACTGCATCAACTAACGAGCAAAATAACCAGTTAATATCATAATGGCAGGATCAAGTTCACACATAACAATATTAATCTTAAATGTAAATGGACTAAATGCTCCAATTAAAAGACACAGACTGGCAAACTGGATAAAGAGTCAAGACCCATCAGTCTGCTGTATTCAGGAGACCCATCTCACATGCAGAGACATACATAGGCTCAAAATAAGGGGACGGAGGAAGATCTACCAAGCAAATGGAGAACAGAAAAAAGCAGAGGTTGCAATCCTAGTCTCTGATAAAACAGACTTTAAACCATCAAAGATCAAAAGAGACAAAGAAGGCCATTACATAATGGTAAAGGGATCAACTCAACAGGAAGAGCTAACTATCCTAAATATATATGCACCCAATACAGGAGCACTCAGATTCATAAAGCAAGTCCTTAGAGACTTACAAAGAGACTTAGACTCCCATACAATAATAATGGGAGACTTCAACACTCCACTGTCAACATTAGACAGATCAACGAGACAGAAAGTGAACAAGGATATCCAGGAATTGAACTCATCTCTGCAGCAAGGAGACCTAATAGACATCTATAGAACTCTCCACCCCAAATCAACAGAATATACATTCTTCTCAGCACCACATCGCACTCATTCCAAAATTGACCACATAATTGGAAGTAAAGCACTCCTCAGCAAATGTACAAGAACAGAAATTATAACAAACTGTCTCTCAGACCACAGTGCAATCAAACTAGAACTCAGGACTAAGAAACTCAATCAAAACCGCTCAACTACATGGAAACTGAATAACCTGCTCCTGAATGACTACTGGGTACATAATGAAATGAAGGCAGAAATAAAGATGTTCTTTGAAACCAATGAGAACAAAGATACAACATACCAGAATCTCTGGGACACATTTAAAGCAGTGTGTAGAGGGAAATTTATAGCACTAAATGCCCACAAGAGAAAGCTGGAAAGATCTAAAATTGACACTCTAACATCACAATTAAAAGAACTAGAGAAGCAAGCGCAAACACATTCAAAAGCTAGCAGAAGGCAAGAAATAACTAAGATCAGAGCAGAACTGAAGGAGATAGAGACACAAAAAACCCTCCAAAAAAATCAATGAATCCTGGAGTTGGTTTTTTGAAAAGATCAACAAAATTGACAGACCGCTAGCAAGACTAATAAAGAAGAAAAGAGAGAAGAATCAAATAGATGCAATAAAAAATGATAAAGGAGATATCACCACTGACCCCACAGAAATACAAACTACCATCAGAGAATACTATAAACACCTCTACGCAAATAAACTAGAAAATCTAGAAGAAATGGATAATTTCCTGGACACTTACACTCTTCCAAGACTAAACCAGGAAGAAGTTGATTCCCTGAATAGACCAATAGTAGGCTCTGAAATTGAGGCAATAATTAATAGCCTACCAACCAAAAAAAGTCCAGGACCAGATGGATTCACAGCTGAATTCTACCAGAGGTACAAGGAGGAGCTGGTACCATTCCTTCTGAAACTATTCCAATCAATAGAAAAAGAGGGAATCCTCCCTAACTCATTTTATGAGGCCAACATCATCCTGATACCAAAGCCTGGCAGAGACACAACAAAAAAAGATAGTTTTAGACCAATATCCCTGATGAACATCGATGCAAAAATCCTCAATAAAATACTGGCAAACCGGATTCAGCAGCACATCAAAAAGCTTATCCACCATGATCAAGTGGGCTTCATGCCTGGGATGCAAGGCTGATTCAACATACACAAATCAATAAATGTAATCCAGCATATAAACACAACCAAAGACAAGAACCACATGATTATCTCAATAGATGCAGAAAAGCTTTTGACAAAATTCAACAGCCCTTCATGCTAAAAATGCTCAGTAAATTCGTTATTGATGGAATGTACCTCAAAATAATAAGAGCTATTTATGACAAGCCCACAGCCAATATCATACTGAATGGGCAAAAACTGGAAAAATTCCTTTTGAAAACTGGCACAAGACAGGGATGCCCTCTCTCACCACTCCTATTCAACATAGTGTTGGAAGTTCTGGCTAGGGCAATCAGGCAAGAGAAAGAAATCAAGGGTATTCAGTTAGGAAAAGAAGAAGTCAAATTGTCCCTGTTTGCAGATGACATGATTGTATATTTAGAAAACCCCAT
>NW_020263001.1:0-2697 GCF_003255815.1 Theropithecus gelada | reverse complement strand
CTAAGACAGTTCTTCTGGAATTGGCAAAGTGATATTTGGAAGCCCATAGAGCGCTATGGTGAAAAAGAAAATATCCTCAGATGAAATCTGGAAAGAAGCTTTCTGAGAAACTGCTTAGAGTTCTGTTAATTCATCTCACAGAGTTACATCTGCATTTCATGTTTCTCTTTGCTAGCCTTATTTCTGTGGAAAATGAGAACAGATATTTCGGATACCTTTGAAGAATCTAGGGCCAAAGGAAAAATCCTCCGGTAACAAAGAGAAAGAAGCTTTCTGATAAACTTCTTTGTGTTCTGTGAAATCATCTCACAGAGTTACAGCTTTCCCCTCAGGAAGCCTTTCGCTAAGACAGTTCTTGTGGAATTGGAAAAGTGATATTTGGAAGCCCACAGAGGGCTAATGTGAAAAAGGAAATNTATCCTCAGATGAAATCTGGAAAGAAGCTTTCTGAGAAACTGCTTAGAGTTCTGTTAATTCATCTCACAGAGTTACATCTGCATTTCATGTTTCTCTTTGCTAGCCTTATTTCTGTGGAAAATGAGAACAGATATTTCGGATACCTTTGAAGAATCTAGGGCCAAAGGAAAAATCCTCCGGTAACAAAGAGAAAGAAGCTTTCTGATAAACTTCTTTGTGTTCTGTGAAATCATCTCACAGAGTTACAGCTTTCCCCTCAGGAAGCCTTTCGCTAAGACAGTTCTTGTGGAATTGGCAAAGTGATATTTGGAAGCCCACAGAGGGCTAATGTGAAAAAGGAAATATCCTCAGATGAAATCTGGATAGAAGATTTCTGAGAAACTGCTTAGTGCTCTGTTAATTCATCTCACAGAGTTACATCTGTATTTCGTGGATCTCTTTGCTACCCTTATTTCTGTGGAATGTGAGAACAGATATTTCGGATGCCTTTGAAGACTACAGCGCCAAAGGAAATATCCTCCAATAACAAAGAGAAAGAAGCTTTCTGAGAAACTTCTTTGTGTTCCGTGAAATCATCTCACAGAGTTACAGCTTTCCCCTCAAGAAGCCTTTCGCTAAGACACTTCTTCTGGAATTGGCAAAGTGATATTTGGAAGCCCATAGAGGGCTATGGTGAAAAAGGAAATATCCTCAGATGAAATCTGGAAAGAAGCTTTCTGAGAAACTGCTCTGTGATATATGACTTCCACTCACGGAGTTACATGTGTATTTCGTGGATCTCCTTGCTAGCTTTATTTCTGTTGGATCTGAGAGCAGATATTCGGATTCCTTTGAAGACTACAGGGCCAAAGGAAATATCCTCAGAAAACAAAGAGAAAGAAGCTTTGTGAGAAACTTCTTTGTGTTCTGTGAAATCATCTGACAGAGTTACAGCTTTCGCCTCAAGAAGCCTTTCGCTAAGACAGTTCTTGTGGAATTGGCAAAGTGATATTGGAAGCCCATAGAGGGCTATGGTGAAAAAGGAAATATCCTCAGCTGAAATCTGGAAAGAAGCTTTCTGAGAAACTGCTTAGTGTTCTGTTAATTCGTCTCACAGAGTTACATCTGTATTTAGTGGATCTCTTTGCTAGCCTTATTTCTGTGGCATCTGAGAACAGATATTTCGGATCCCTTTGAAGATTTTAGGGTCAAAGGAAATATCCTCCGATAACAAAGAGAAAGAAGCTTTCTGAGAGACTTCTTTGTGTTCTGTGAAATCATCTCACAGACTTACAGCTTTCCCCTCAAGAAGCCTTTCGCTAAGACACCTCTTGTGGAATTGGCAAAGTGATATTTGGAAGCCCATAGAGGGCTCTGGTGAAAAAGGAAATATCCTCAGCTGAAATCTGGAAAGCAGCTTTCTGAGAAACTGCTTAGTGTTCTGTTAATTCATCTCACAGAGTTACATCTGTATTTCATGGACCTCTTTGCTAGCCTCATTTCTGTGGAATCTGAGAACAGATATTTCGGATCCCTTTGAAGACAATAGGGCTAAAGGAAATACCCTCCGATAACAAAGACAAAGAAGCTTTCTGAGAAACTTCTTCGTGTTCTGTGAAGTCATCTAACAGAGTTAGAGCTTTCGCCTCAAGAAGCCTTTCGCTAAGACAGTTCTTGTGGAATTGGCAAAGTGATATTGGAAGCACTTAGAGGGATATGGTGAAAAAGGAATTATCCTCAGATGAAATCTCGAAAGAAGCTTTCTGAGAAACTGCTTAGTGTTCTGTTAATTCATCTCACAGAGTTACATCTGTATTTCTTGGATCTCTTTGCTAGCCTTATTTCTGTGACATCTGAGAACAGATATTTCGGATCCCTTTGAAGACTATAGGGCCAAAGGAAATATCCTACGATAACAAGGAGAAAGAAACTTTCTGAGAGACTTCTTTGTGTTCTGTGAAATCATCTCAGAGAGTTACAGCTTTCCCCTCAAGAAACCTTTCGCTAAGACCGTTCTTCTGGAATTGGCAAAGTGATATTTGGAAGCCCATAGAAGGCTGTGGTGAAAAAGAAAATATCCTCAGATGAAATCTGGAAAGAACGTTTCTTAGAAACTGCTTAATGCTCTGTTAATGCTTCTCACACAGTTACATCTGTATTTCGTGGATCTCTTTGCTAGTCTTATTTCTGTGGAATCTGAGATCAGATATTTCGGATCCCTTTGAAGACTATAGGGCTTAAGGAAATATTCTCTGAAAACAAAGAGAAAGAAGCTTTCTGAGAAACTTCTTTGTGTTCTGT
>NW_020263000.1:0-2697 GCF_003255815.1 Theropithecus gelada | reverse complement strand
ATATACCCAAAGGATTATAAATTATGCTGCTATAAAGACACATGCACACGTATGTTTATTGCAGCACTATTCACAATAGCAAAGACTTGGAATCAACCCAAATGTCCATCAGTGACAGATTGGATTAAGAAAATGTGGCACATATACACCATGGAATACTATGCAGCCATAAAAAAGGATGAGTTTGTGTCCTTTGTAGGGACATGGATGCAGCTGGAATCCATCATTCTTAGCAAACTATCACAAGAACAGAAAACCAAACACCGCATGTTCTCACTCATAGGTGGGAACTGAACAATGAGATCACTTGGACTCAGGAAGGGGAACATCACACACCGGGGCCTATCATGGGGAGGGGGGAGGGGGGAGGGATTGCATTGGGAGTTATACCTGATGTAAATGACGAGTTGATGGGTGTAGCACACCAACAAGGCACAAGTATACATATGTAACAAACCTGCACATTATGCACATGTACCCTACAACTTACAGTATAATAATAATGAATAAATTAAAAAAAAATAAATAAAATAAAATAAAATAAAAAATAAATAAAATAAAATAAAATCTATTAGCAGTAGACCACAGGGAGCAGACCACACTCGAAGAAGTTATGAGGGACCCGTGGGTGAACAGTGGCCAGGATTTGCCTTTGACCACAAATGAAGAACAAATCCTGGAATATCCGAACCACAAAACAACCCAGTTCTTGGTGGCCTTGGGATTGCAGGCTGAGAACATCTCCGTGACAATCAACAAAAATTATTCAATTATCCCATAGCCACCAACCTTATTTTGGAATAAACAAACAAAGCAGTCCACTATCAGACCACAGACCCTTCCTTCTGGGGTTCACAACATTTTTCCTCTATCCATAGAAGTTTCCACTACCCTTCTCCCGCTAAAGCAGGCTCACAGCATTGAGCAGAATAGCCTCTTACTGGCCAGTGCACCTGCCAGCCTACAGAGAAAGCCAGAGAGCTTTAATCAAGTTCCCCAGCATGACCCTGTGGCTTCCCCCTCCACCCAGAGCACCAGCAGCAGTGGTGCAGACCCAGAAACCTCCCTGGCTCAACGAGCCACCCAGCATGAGCCTCTTCCACCGAGAGCAGCAACAGCAGTGGTGCAGACCCAGAAACCTCTCTGGCTCCACAAGCCCCCAAGCATGACCCTGTGGCCTCCCCCGTTACCCAGAGCACCAGCAGCAGTGGTGCAGACCCAGAAACGTCCCTGGCTCCAGAAGCCCCCGAGCATCACCCTGTGGCCTTCTCCACCCAGAGCACCAGTAGCAGTGATGGAGACCCAGAAATGTCCCTGACACAGCAACAACCATCCCAGGAAGCCAGTGTCATCCATGCTGGGCAGCCTGAGGCTTTGACAAATCAGTCTCGCCAACAAGAAGCTGGGGGTGCCAGGAGATGCATTTCCATTCTATTAAAGTGTTTTTGCCTGTGTCCACCACAGAAGAGGAGGAATTAGATGACCCCCACATAGTTGCATGGCTTAAGGGAAAAATCAAGTGGGTGAGATCGGTACTGTTAGTGTAGTCAGTAGACTTAGAGTAGTTTTATAGTCAATATAGAGAGGTGGCACCATGCAGCAGGGATCAGCCTCCACACCTGACCAGGAGCTCCAGAATTGTAGAATTCTGGACACCATCGGCCGTGGCACATTCAGTGAGGTCCAACTGGCCCATCACATGCTGACTGGGACCCAGGTGGCCACAAAATCATCCCCAAGGCTGGCTCCCCCAGTATCACTCTCTAGAGAGAGAAGTATTTTGAAGTCTCTCTGTCACTTAAGTATTGTACAATTACATCAACCAATTGACACCTCTGTCATGAGTTATTTATTTAGTAATGAAGTATGCAAGAGGAGGAGACCTGCACAACCGATACACCACCACGGCCTCATGAGGGAGAAAGCCTGGACCACATTCAGGCCGATTCTGTTGGCCATGCAGTAGTACTATAGCAAATAAATTTCACATAGAGACCTGAACCCGGAAATCACTGTTCTTGATGAGGACGGTAACATTAAGATCACGGACTTTGAGGCCAGGCGCGGTGGCTCAAGCCTGTAATCCCAGCACTTTGGGAGGCCGAGACGGGCGGATCACGAGGTCAGGAGATCGAGACCATCCTGGCTAACACGGTGAAACCCCGTCTCTACTAAGAAATACAAAAAAACTAGCTGGGCGAGGTGGCAGGTGTCTGTAGTCCCAGCTACTCGGGAGGCTGAGGCAGGAGAATGGCGTGAACCCGGGAGGCAGAGCTTGCAGTGAACGGAGATCGCGCCACCGCACTCCAGCCTGGGCGACAGAGCGAGACTCCGTCTCAAAAAAAAAAGATCACGGACTTTGGCTTCAGTACCACATTCCATGAGGAACAGAAGCTGACAGCCCTTTGTGGCACCTACCCCTGCATGGTCCCAGAATTCTTCCTGGGCCCGGGCTACCAGTGCCCCGCCATGGACGTTTGGAGCCTCGATGTAACGTTATGTCACGTGGTCGGCAAAACTCTGCCCTTCTGCTTACTCAGTGCTAGGATCTTCACAGCAAAACGTTAAAATGGAAGATATTTTTCCCCAGTATACTTTTCCCGAGGTCTCAAAAGCCTCAATAATAAACTATTAAGAGTAGACCCCAGGGAGCAGACAGGACTAGAAAAAGTTAAGAGGGACCCGTGGGTAAACAGT
>NW_020262999.1:0-2698 GCF_003255815.1 Theropithecus gelada | reverse complement strand
ACGAGGCCTAAAGCCAGGGAACAGCCCACGGCAGGGGCGTCAGCAGGCGAGAGGATGGCGCGGGGGTGGGCGAGGCCTAAAGCCAGGGAACAGCCCACGGCAGGGCGTCAGCAGGCGAGAGGACGGCGCAGGGGCGGGCGAGGTCTCCATCCGCTCTTCTGTTTGACGGGAGGCAAGAAAAGTCAGTGTCCTCGCTTCATGTCTAATTTTGGAAATTTTTTTTACCCAAACACTTAAATCCTATGGGGGCAGATAGTACCTCAGAGGAAAACACATCTACTTATTTTGAAAAGTAAGAAAGAAAATCACTCTTTGAGGTTTTTTTGTTAAGAGACAGTACCTTGCTCTGTTGCTTAGGCTATAGTGCAGTGTCGCAATCTCAGCTCACTGCAATCTCTACCTCCTGGATTCATGTCATTCTCCTGCCTCAGCCTCCCAAAGTGCTAGGATTACAGGCGTGAGCCCCTATACCAGGTCCTAATCTTTGATTGTTGATTTAGACTAATGCTGCCACATTAAACAAATTAAACACAAGACTTTCAACTAAATTTCAATTCCACATAAACTAGAAATACTTTTAGTGTATGTTCCAAGTATTACATGAAGCATACATATGCTAAAAATTATTTGCTGTTTATCTGATTCAAGTCAAACTGGGTGTATTAGTCAGTTTTCACACTGCTGATAAAGACATACCCGAGACTGGGTAACTTTTTTTTTTTTTTGAGACGGAGTCTCGCTGTGTCTCCCAGGCTGGAGTGCAGTGGCGTGATCTCGGCTCACTGCAAGCTCCGCCTCAGCCTCCCAAGTAGCTGGGACTACAGGCACCCGCCACCATGCCCGGCTAGTTTTTTTTTTGTATTTTTAGTAGAGACGGGGTTTCACCATGTTAGCCAGGATAGTCTCAATCTCCTGACCTCGTGATCCACGCACCTCGGCCTCCCAAAGTGCTGGGATTATAGGCTTGAGCCACCACGCCCGGCCTAGACTGGGTAACTTATAAAGAAAAAGAGGTTGAATGAACTCACAGTTCCACATGCCTGGGGAGGCCTCACAGTCACCGTGGAAGGTGCAAGGCATGTCTTACATGGCAGCAGCAAGACAGAGAGTCAGAGAACAAGCAAAAGGGGTTTCCGCTTATAAAACCATCAGTTCTCGTGAGACTTATTCACTTCCACCAGAACAGCGTGGGGAAACTGCCCCCACGATTCAGTTACCTCCCACTGGGTCCCTCCCACAACACATGGAAAATACGGGAGCTACAGTTCGAGACGAGATTTGGGTGGGGACACAGCCAAACCATGTCGCTGGGCATCCTGTATTTTCTCTGGCAACCCTCACTTGGACTTGAATTTTCAATGCCCAAAACCAGAATGTTCTCTCATACAAGCAAGAATCTCAGAGCTGCCAGCGCCCCCATGAATTCCCCCAGGCCTTCCTCCACCCCAGGCCTTCCTCCACCCCAGGCCATGTGGCTGGTGAGCCTCTGTCTAATTATAAAGAGCCAAGCGAGACAGAGAGGGATGCACTGAGGCGGCTCTGCAACGCATGTTTGTTGAGGGCTTTCTGCGTGTCAGGCACTGAGCCAGCCGCTGGGTAGGTGGGATATGAAACCATGAAACCCCTCTCTGACTGACACACAGAAATCTAAACCTAGTTAGGGAGCTGAGACCCAAATCCTCCCAATCCCAGGCTATGTGGTTGGGGCAAGAACCTCAATGCAGGAGACCCCACTGAGGATGAGCAGGAAAAGCCTCCTGTGTGGCTGAGGAGCTGGACTTGGAGCCCCAGGCGGGGTTTTGGAGGGGGTCCCGGGCTGGGGGACCGAGGCGGGGCGCCCTCGAGGGCTCACTGGAGGGGCCCTCGCCCAGTCTATTGAGGTTTGTGATTCTTGTTTCTTGGTTCGAGTCTTGGCAAGTGGGCTCATCTGCATCTTTAGGAAGAACGGTTGGTGTTCATGTCTTAGCCTGAATTTCCCTCATGTAAGCTGGATGATGAGTTGACAAATTATGCAAAAAGAGGCAAAAAGATGGCCCCTTTTCTAGCCATGAATGTTTTAAGAAATCCTTTTAAGACTCGGTATTGTCAGTAGTTTCATTGGTCTGCACATGCGCCCAGCCACTATCACAGGACGGGAAACTCCCCAGAGAAAAGAAAACCAAAATATGCAAGTCCAGCTCCCCTAGGACAGCTGTGGCAGCCCTGTCAGTGCTCACTCCCCTGGGTCTATCCGCGTTCCAAGCCCTGGCAGGGAGGAGACCCTTCACAGGAGCTGTCACAGGGACCCCCACGAAGTCACTGGGATGGAGGCGTCCATGCACCGTGGGGGACAGGCTCACACTGCTGAACCGTTGGGACACCAGGCAGGCGCACCAGCGGAGGCAGACGTTTCTGCACAGACTGGCGTCTCCTGGTCCCGGGCAGAAATCCTGCCACAGAGACTCCCACAGGGAGCGTCTTTTCCAAACCGCAGGCAGATGTGTTGTGTGTTTGAGACTTTGGAGAACACTGTGATGGATTTGGTAGAAAGGTGAGGTGACTCCCTGTGTCAGTGAGTGTGTGGCACAGGCGGAGAAAACAGACAAGGAGCTGTCTTTGGGTGGATGACAGACCGGAGAGGACAGCTTGGTATGGGGAGGGCTGGGCAGTGCCACCTGAAGGGCTGGCTTCTCAGTCAGGCAACACCCGTCCATGGCCA
>NW_020262998.1:0-2698 GCF_003255815.1 Theropithecus gelada | reverse complement strand
ACGAGGCCTAAAGCCAGGGAACAGCCCACGGCAGGGGCGTCAGCAGGCGAGAGGATGGCGCGGGGGTGGGCGAGGCCTAAAGCCAGGGAACAGCCCACGGCAGGGCGTCAGCAGGCGAGAGGACGGCGCAGGGGCGGGCGAGGTCTCCATCCGCTCTTCTGTTTGACGGGAGGCAAGAAAAGTCAGTGTCCTCGCTTCATGTCTAATTTTGGAAATTTTTTTTACCCAAACACTTAAATCCTATGGGGGCAGATAGTACCTCAGAGGAAAACACATCTACTTATTTTGAAAAGTAAGAAAGAAAATCACTCTTTGAGGTTTTTTTGTTAAGAGACAGTACCTTGCTCTGTTGCCTAGGCTATAGTGCAGTGTCGCAATCTCAGCTCACTGCAATCTCTACCTCCTGGATTCATGTCATTCTCCTGCCTCAGCCTCCCAAAGTGCTAGGATTACAGGCGTGAGCCCCTATACCAGGTCCTAATCTTTGATTGTTGATTTAGACTAATGCTGCCACATTAAACAAATTAAACACAAGACTTTCAACTAAATTTCAATTCCACATAAACTAGAAATACTTTTAGTGTATGTTCCAAGTATTACATGAAGCATACATATGCTAAAAATTATTTGCTGTTTATCTGATTCAAGTCAAACTGGGTGTATTAGTCAGTTTTCACACTGCTGATAAAGACATACCCGAGACTGGGTAACTTTTTTTTTTTTTTGAGACGGAGTCTCGCTGTGTCTCCCAGGCTGGAGTGCAGTGGCGTGATCTCGGCTCACTGCAAGCTCCGCCTCAGCCTCCCAAGTAGCTGGGACTACAGGCACCCGCCACCATGCCCGGCTAGTTTTTTTTTTGTATTTTTAGTAGAGACGGGGTTTCACCATGTTAGCCAGGATAGTCTCAATCTCCTGACCTCGTGATCCACGCACCTCGGCCTCCCAAAGTGCTGGGATTATAGGCTTGAGCCACCACGCCCGGCCTAGACTGGGTAACTTATAAAGAAAAAGAGGTTGAATGAACTCACAGTTCCACATGCCTGGGGAGGCCTCACAGTCACCGTGGAAGGTGCAAGGCATGTCTTACATGGCAGCAGCAAGACAGAGAGTCAGAGAACAAGCAAAAGGGGTTTCCGCTTATAAAACCATCAGTTCTCGTGAGACTTATTCACTTCCACCAGAACAGCGTGGGGAAACTGCCCCCACGATTCAGTTACCTCCCACTGGGTCCCTCCCACAACACATGGAAAATACGGGAGCTACAGTTCGAGACGAGATTTGGGTGGGGACACAGCCAAACCATGTCGCTGGGCATCCTGTATTTTCTCTGGCAACCCTCACTTGGACTTGAATTTTCAATGCCCAAAACCAGAATGTTCTCTCATACAAGCAAGAATCTCAGAGCTGCCAGCGCCCCCATGAATTCCCCCAGGCCTTCCTCCACCCCAGGCCTTCCTCCACCCCAGGCCATGTGGCTGGTGAGCCTCTGTCTAATTATAAAGAGCCAAGCGAGACAGAGAGGGATGCACTGAGGCGGCTCTGCAACGCATGTTTGTTGAGGGCTTTCTGCGTGTCAGGCACTGAGCCAGCCGCTGGGTAGGTGGGATATGAAACCATGAAACCCCTCTCTGACTGACACACAGAAATCTAAACCTAGTTAGGGAGCTGAGACCCAAATCCTCCCAATCCCAGGCTATGTGGTTGGGGCAAGAACCTCAATGCAGGAGACCCCACTGAGGATGAGCAGGAAAAGCCTCCTGTGTGGCTGAGGAGCTGGACTTGGAGCCCCAGGCGGGGTTTTGGAGGGGGTCCCGGGCTGGGGGACCGAGGCGGGGCGCCCTCGAGGGCTCACTGGAGGGGCCCTCGCCCAGTCTATTGAGGTTTGTGATTCTTGTTTCTTGGTTCGAGTCTTGGCAAGTGGGCTCATCTGCATCTTTAGGAAGAACGGTTGGTGTTCATGTCTTAGCCTGAATTTCCCTCATGTAAGCTGGATGATGAGTTGACAAATTATGCAAAAAGAGGCAAAAAGATGGCCCCTTTTCTAGCCATGAATGTTTTAAGAAATCCTTTTAAGACTCGGTATTGTCAGTAGTTTCATTGGTCTGCACATGCGCCCAGCCACTATCACAGGACGGGAAACTCCCCAGAGAAAAGAAAACCAAAATATGCAAGTCCAGCTCCCCTAGGACAGCTGTGGCAGCCCTGTCAGTGCTCACTCCCCTGGGTCTATCCGCGTTCCAAGCCCTGGCAGGGAGGAGACCCTTCACAGGAGCTGTCACAGGGACCCCCACGAAGTCACTGGGATGGAGGCGTCCATGCACCGTGGGGGACAGGCTCACACTGCTGAACCGTTGGGACACCAGGCAGGCGCACCAGCGGAGGCAGACGTTTCTGCACAGACTGGCGTCTCCTGGTCCCGGGCAGAAATCCTGCCACAGAGACTCCCACAGGGAGCGTCTTTTCCAAACCGCAGGCAGATGTGTTGTGTGTTTGAGACTTTGGAGAACACTGTGATGGATTTGGTAGAAAGGTGAGGTGACTCCCTGTGTCAGTGAGTGTGTGGCACAGGCGGAGAAAACAGACAAGGAGCTGTCTTTGGGTGGATGACAGACCGGAGAGGACAGCTTGGTATGGGGAGGGCTGGGCAGTGACACCTGAAGGGCTGGCTTCTCAGTCAGGCAACACCCGTCCATGGCCA
>NW_020262997.1:0-2698 GCF_003255815.1 Theropithecus gelada | reverse complement strand
CGTTCCACATCTGTGAAACCCACAGAGTGAGCAGCAGCAGGCCGAGCCCTCGTGTGAGCTGTGGACTCGGTGGTGGTGCTGTGTTGATGCGGGTCTGTCGATTGTACAGACGTGCTGGTCCGGTGGGGGCAGGAGAATGATGGAGGCTCTGCCTGTGCTGGGAAAGGAGATACGTGAGGACTCTGTACTTTCCTCCTGATTTTGCTATGAACTGAAAACTGCTTTTAAAAATGTCTATTGAAAGGGCAAACAAAAGAGTGCTAGCCAGATAGCATCTGTGTGAGGGTGTGGCCTGTGTTCTATGCTTAGGATTTCCCTGTTAGAATACACCTATCTAAATTATTCAGAAGTTAAACCTTTGCATTAAGTAACTCACTACAAAGTTAATTACAGCATCAGCTTGAGCACTGCCAGGATAGCCAGGATCCTGTATCCTGACTGGCTTCTCCCCTTACAGGTGCAGTGATGCCCACGGCCTCACCCCAGTGAGCAGCAGGGCTGGGACCAGGAGTCAGGCTTTGGGGAGCAGAGAGGAAGTGAGAGCTGTAAGCCCGTGGCAGGGAGAAGCCCGTGGCAGGGAGCCGGCAGGGATGATTTTTTGACCAGTTTTCCTTATCGCTGACACCTTCTTAGACTTGGGAAGTCAGGAGTCCCCACTGTCGGGCACCTCAGAAACCAAAGGCTGCTCCTAATCCTCATGTTCCAGATGCCTCAGGGGGAGGTACCTGGGTTGTTGGGTGCAGTTCCCTTATTTGCTACTTGGTAGAATTGGCCCGCAGCATTTCTGGTTGTTTTTAAGAGCTGATGCTTGAGCTACTTAAAATCACATATGGATATTGATTTACCTGTAAGAGTTAAGAATGGAAACTGAGTTCAAAGATTTGTGAAAATGCTCAAGTTTGTGTACTGATATATATATTACATTTGTGGAAATATCTAAAAGTCCAGGATTTTTATTAAACACTTTTCTTGATTTTTGTAATATCTACCTCTCATATTTCCATTTGATTAATGGATGTCAGAGGGCTTAAATTGAGTGCCTGAATTCACTGAATTTAAAACTTACTTCAAACGTAATTAAACTGAATGTAGCCAACAGTGCATGCTTTTATAAGTATTGATTAAAATATATATATAAACACGTATCCATGAACCTGCAGATGGGGGCAACATATTAAACCGTGGAAGTAGAATTAGTATTCTTTGTTTTCTGAGAAGACAAATTTTTAAAAAGCCAAGGGGTCTTATAACTTTTTAGTTTCCAACTTATTTGCCCTAAAGTGGAAGATTGACAGCAGCAGAAGAGGAGATCCTGGTCCAGTGCAGGCTCTGGGAGCAGTGGGGTTGAGTGCTGGAAGGAGCTGGCTGGAGGCAGAGCAGGGAGGTGCTCAGGCAGGCCAGGACGGCCTCAGGGCACGCGGCTCAGTGAGTGAGAAAAGGTTCACATTTCTTGGAGAGCCCTTGTCTCTGCTCACGGAAAACCCAGACTCCTTCCAACTGGGATGTGCATCTCAGTAAAAGTTGTTTCTCCCAGAAAGGAAGCCAGTGGATATAGAATTTTTTTGTACGCAGAAATTACTTTAAATTTGCTTCTAACCATATCCTTTTCTTCCCCCATCTTAGTGTCTAGTAACTTTCTGCAGGTAACACGCACATCTTAGTAGAGCGCTGTATTTCAGTTGCTGTTGGCTCTGATGTGACTTTGTGGTGTCAGGTTCTGCCCAGAGCGTGGCGCTCTCTGCTGAGTGTTGCCTGTTGAAGGCCCGTGTGGAAACTTTCCCTGTAAGCTCGTCGACCCCAGCAGTCTTGGTTCAGAAACCTTTGGACTCGCTGAGACTTCACACAGCCTTCTAACCTTTGTAGCATGACCTTTTCATTTTACTGTTCCCCATTAACTCAGATGTTTTCCAGAATGTAAGTAATCTGCTGAATGCAGGGTGGGGGTTGCCCTCCGTTGGCCCTGGGGAGAAGCATCGCTGTTTCTCCGGGTGGAGCTTCCCGCCCGCCATGGCGTGCTCCAAGATGGAGCGGGTTCTTTGGCAGAAGTAACCGTCAAAGGCCCGCATCTCAGCGGCAGGGTGGCTGTGGGCGTGCGGCCTTGAGGCCATACCATCCCCTCCCGTCAGTGGCACCAAGGAGAGGAGCAGGGGGAGGCCTGGGATCTGTGCTTCCGAGACTGCGTCGTCCGTTTCTAACTAGACGTGCAGAGAAAGTGTTGGAGATAAGCAGGAGACAGTGTCTGTCACTAATGAGCTCAGCCATGCCCTTGGGGGGGTCAGGTTTCTGTGCGGATGATCCGGACTCAGCCTGGCTGTGGCAGTGCAGGTGACTGCTGGGCTTTGGCAAGGCTGCACCCACTGTCCGTCTGAAACGGCCCCATTCCCAGGCTCGCTGTGCCAGCTGGGTGCCCAGGCCTGACTTCCCGCCAGGACGGAGGCCCCGTGTATGTGGGGGGAGGGGGAAGGTGGGGGTCCTGCTTTATTGCCGTATCCAATGCCACGTGGGGTCAGCACTCAGGAAACACGTGCTATGTGGGTCAGCGATTGAGTTCAGGAACCTGGAAAACTCAGCAGTACAGGCTTCGGGCATGACCTGTCCAGCCCTGGGGCTCTTTCTCTGAATTTCTTTCCATGGCATCCTCCTCATCCCAGGGGCCCCTGTCCCCGCGCGGCTGTTGGCAGCTTCACAGCTTCCTCTG
>NW_020262996.1:0-2699 GCF_003255815.1 Theropithecus gelada | reverse complement strand
ATTAACAGAATACTAAGGAGTTTCTCAGAAAGCTTCTTTCAAGATTTCATCTGAATATATTTCCTTTTTCACCGTAGCCCTCTATGGGTATCGAAAATATCACTTTGCTAATTCCACAAGAACAGGCTGAGCGAAAGGGATCTTCAGGGGACAGCTGTAACTCTGTGAGATGATTTCACAGAACACGAAGAATTTTCTCAGAAAGCTTCTTTCTTTTTGTTGTCGGAGGATATTTTCTTAACCCTAGAGTCTTCAAAGGGATCCAAAATATCAGTTCTCAGATTCCACAGAAATAAGGCTAGCAAACAGATCCACGAAATACAGATGTAACTCTGTGAGTGGAAGTCACACATCACAAAGCAGTTTCTCAGAGAGCTTCTTTCCAATTTTTCTCAGAGGATATTTTCTTTTTCACCATAGCCCTCTATGGCCTTCCAAATATCACTTTGCCAATTCCACAAGAACAGGCTTAGCGAACGCCTTCTTGAGGGGAAAGCTGTAACTCTGTGAGGTGAATTAACAGAACACTAAGCAGTTTCTCTGAAAGCTTCTTTCAAGATTTCATCTGAGGATATTTCCTTTTTCACCATATCCCTCTATGGGTTTCGAAATATCACTTTGCCCGTTCTACAAGAACAGCCTTAGCGAAAGGCTTCTGGAGGAGAAAGCTGTAACTCTGTGACATGATTTCACGGAACACAAAGAAGTTTCTCAGAAAGATTCTTTCTCTTTGTTATCGGAAGATATTTCCTTTGGCCCTATAGTCTTCAAAGGGATTATAAATATGAGTTCTCAGATTCCACAGAAATAAGACTAGCAATCAGATCCACGAAATACAGATGTAACTCTGTGAGTGGAAGTCACACATCACAAAGCAGTTTCTCAGAAAGGTTCTTTCCAGTGTTTCTGGGAGGATATTTTCTTTTTCACCATAGCCCTCTATGGGCTTCCAAATATCACTTTGCCAATTCCACAAGAACAGGCTTAACGAACGGCTTCTTGAGGGGAAAGCTGTAACACTGTGAGATGAATTAACAGAACACTAAGCAGTTTCTCTGAAAGCTTCTTTCCAGATTTCATCTGAGGATATTTCCTTTTCCACTGTAGCCATCTATTGGCATGGAAATATCACTTTGCCAATTCCAAAAGAACAGGCATGGCGAAGGTCGTCTTGAGGGGAAAGATGTAACACTGTGAGATGATTTCACAGAACAGGAAGAGGTTTCTCAGAAAGCTTCTTTCTCTTTGTTATCGGAGGATATATCCTTTGGCCCTAGAGTCTTCAAAGGGATCGAAATATCAGTTCTCAGATTCCACAGAAATAAGGCTACAAACAGATCCACGAAATACACTTGTAACTCCGTGAGTGAAAGTCACACATCACAAAGGATTTTCTCAGAAAACTTCTTTCCAGTTTTTCTCGGAGGATATTTTCCTTTTCACCATAGCCCTCTATGGGCTTCCAAATATCACTTTGCCAATTCCACAAAAACAGGCTTAGCGAACGGCTTCTTGAGGGGAAAGCTATAATTCTGTGAGATGAATTAACAGAACACTAGGCAGTTTCTCAGAAAGCTTCTTTCCTGATTTCATCTGAGGATATTTCCTTTTTCACCGTAGCCCTCTATGGGCATCGAAATATCACTTTGCCAATTCCACAAGAGCAGGCTCAGCGAAAGGCTTCTTGAGGGGAAAGCTGTAACTCTGTGAGATGATTTCACAGAACTTGAATAAGTTTCCCAGAAAGCTTCTTTCTTTTTGTTATCGGAGGATATTTTCTTCAAACTAGACTCTTCAAAGGGATGCGAAATATCAGCTCTCAGATTCGACAGAAATAAGGCTAGCAAACACATCGACGAAACACACATGTAACTCTGTGAGTGGAAGTCACACATCACAAAGCAGTTTCTCAGAAAGCTTCATTCCAGTTTTTCTCGGAGGATATTTTCTTTTTCACCGTAGACAACTATGGGCTTCCAAATATCACTTTGCCAATTCCACAAAAACAAGCTTAGCGAACGGCTTCCTGAGGGGAAAGCTGTAACTCTGTGAGGTGACTTAACAGAACACTAAGCAGTTTCTCGGAAAGCTTCTTTCCAGATTGCATCTGAGGATATTTCCTTTTTCACTCTAGCCCTCGATGGGTATCGAAATATCACTTTGACAATTCCACAAAAACAGGCTTAGTGAAAGGTTTCTTGAGGGGAAAACTGTAACTGTGAGATGATTTCACAGAACACGAAGAAGTTTCTCAGAAAGCTTCCTTCTGTTTGTTATAAGAGGATATTTCCTTTGGCCCTATAGTCTTCAAAGGGATCCGAAATGTCAGTTCTCAGATTCCACAGCAATAAGGCTAGCACACAGATCCACGAAATACAGATATAAATCTGTGAGTGGAAGTAACACATCACAAGGCAATTTCTCAGGAAGCTTCTTTCCAGTTTTTCTCGGAGGATATTTTCTTTTTCACCATAACCCTCTATGGGCTCCAAAGTATCACTTTGCCAATTCCTCAAGAACAGGCTTAGCGAACGGCTTCTTGAGGGAAAAGCTGTAACACTGTGAGATGAATTAACAGAATACTAAGCAGTTTCTCAGAAAGCTTCTTTCCAGATTTTATCTCAGGATATTTCCTTTTTCACCGTAGCCCTTTATGGGCATCGAAATATCACTTTGCCAATTCCTCAAGAACAGGCTTA
>NW_020262995.1:0-2699 GCF_003255815.1 Theropithecus gelada | reverse complement strand
TTTGGAAATACGATTAGGGAATTTTTACTTTTAAAAAATACATGTAGGCCGGGCGCGGTGGCTCAAGCCTGTAATCCCAGCACTTTGGGAGGCCGAGACGGGCGGATCACGAGGTCAGGAGATCGAGACCATCCTGGCTAACAGGGTGAAACCCCGTCTCTATTAAGAAATACAAAAAACTAGCCGGGCGAGGTGGCGGGCGCCTGTAGTCCCAGCTACTCGGGAGGCTGAGGCCGGAGAATGGCGTGAACCTGGGAGGCGGAGCTTGCAGTGAGCTGAGATCCGGCCACTGCACTCCAGCCGGGGCGACAGGGGGGGACTCCGTCCCAAAAAAAAAAAAAAAAAGTCAATAAAAATTAAAAACGGCTGGGTGCGGTGGCTCACGCCTGTAATCCTGGCACTCTGGGGCGCCGAGGCGGGTGGATCACCTGAGGTCGGGAGTTTGAGACCATCCTGACATGGAGAAACCTCATCTCTACTGAAAATACAAAATTAGCCAGGCGTGGTGATGGGTGCCTGTAATCCCTGCTATTCGGGAGGCTGAGGCAGGAGAATCAATTGAACCTGGGAGGCAGAGGTTTCGGTGAACTGAGATCGCGCCACTGCACTCCAACCTGGGCGACAGAGCGAGACTGTGTCTCAAAAAAATAAAAAAAAATTAAGTTAAATTAGAAAGTAAAAAGGCAGACACCTGAAGACACACGGGATGCACGCTTGGGAGGTCATACTGCCACCCCCCGCCCCCAACCCAGCCCGCAACATGCATTTGGGTGTCCAGAGGTGGCACCGCCCTGCCTGCTTGGGCAGGAGGGCCTGGTGCTGATTTGGGTGGGGTCTGGTTCCCCTGAGGGCCCAAGCTGGTGGTCACACGGCAGTCCCCTGAGCATCCCCCACAAGGGCCTGTGAGTGAGGGACACGGGGGGCAGCCGGCCCCAGCTGGGCACTGCCCTGTGAGCCTGGGGACTGCCGAGGGTCCCGCAGAACACACTGCCCAGGCTGGGGCTGGCCTCGCTGGCTGGGTGGGCCTCTGTCTCCATGGGACCCTACCCTGCAGCTGGTCTCCAAGGCCAGGGAGGCCCCAATGGGGTAGGGCCTGGCCCTGGATGTGGCTGACGTGTGTTGGGGCTGCCTGGGGCTTAGGCGCTGTGTTTCGTCCCCAGGAGCTGGAACAGCAGCTCATGATGGAGAAAAGAAACTACCGCAAGACCCTCAAGTTCTACCAGAAACTCTTACAGAAGGAAAAGAGGAACAAAGGTAAAGCCTGCGTGGGCACAGGTCCGAGACCCCGGCCGCAGGCAGCCCGGCCCCCGCCCACTCTGCTGTGCCCACAGGGTCCGACGTCAAGACCATGCTGTCCAAGCTGAAAGGGCAGCTGGAAGAAATGAAATCCAGGGTGCAGTTCCTCAGCTTGGTCAAGAAGTATCTGCAGGCAAGTGGGCTCCGGGCCCCGCTCTGCTCCGGGCGGCAGCAGCTTCAGACGGGCCTCCGGGCCTCCCGCTGTCGGACGCGGCAAATCTGTCCGTGTGAAATCATAAAAGGGGCCCTGATTTGAGGGTCCAACGGCAGGAAGCCCTGGGGCGAGGGGCGGAGCGACCGAGTGCCTGTGTCCTGCCCGGCAGGTCCTATACGCGGAGCGCTGGGGCCTGGAGCCCTGCGCCCTCCCGGTGATCGTGAACATCGCGGCTGCGCCCTGTGACACGCTGGACTTCAGCCCCCTGGACGAGTCCTCCTCACTCATCTTCTACAACGTCAACAAGCACCCGGGTGGCCGGCAGAAGGCCCGAATCCTGCAGGCCGGCACGCCGCTGGGGCTCATGGCCTACCTGTACTCCAGGTGCGTCGGGAGAAAAGCTCACCCCGAAAGGGAGACGTAGCCCTGGGTGCTGAAGAGAGGTGGGGAGTGTGCCCTTGCCCCTCAGCTAGGCTGTTCGCACTTTTTAGTTTAGAAAAATGTTTAATCGGGGTTTAGGGTTTAGGCCAACGTGCACTAGATGCCGCCGGCAGCTTTGCAGAGCCCCAGGCCAGAGTGGCCTCCGCCGCCTGTGGACCTGGGCACCAGGTCTCAGGGTGCGCCTGGTGGTCCCTGGAGGTGCTGGGGAACCCGCCCTACATAATTAACTCACGGAACGGCTTCCAAAAATCACACACACGGGCAGCTCAGCAATGTGGCCTGGACTCCATCCAACTCACCGGGTCAGAACACCGGGGTCATGAGCTCCAGGGACGAGCAAGGCTGGGTGATACTGCAGCCCCCGCTTCGTGTGCACACTGGCTGCAGGGACGGTATGGGGTATAGTGTGTGTGCACGTGTGTGATCTGTGGTGTGGGGTAGTGTGTGTGTGTGGTGTGCAGTGTGGGGTATAGTGTGTGTGTGTGGTGTGCGGTGTGTGGTATAGTGTGTGTGCGGTGTGGGGTATAGTGTGTGTGCACGTGTGTGATCTGTGGTGTGGGCTATAGTGTGGTGCGTGTGTGTGTGTGGGGTATAGTGTGGTGCGTGTGTGTGTGCGGTGTGGGGTATAGTGTGGTGTGTGTGTGGTGTGCAGTGTGGGGTATAGTGTGTGTGTGTGGTGTGCGGTGTGTGGTATAGGGTGTGTGTGTGTGGTGTGCGGTGTGGGGTATAGTGTGCGTGTGTGTGTGTGGTGTGGGGTATAGTGTGTGTGTGTGGTGTGCGGTGTGGGGTATAGTGTGTGTGTGTGTGG
>NW_020262994.1:0-8791 GCF_003255815.1 Theropithecus gelada | reverse complement strand
AGTTTACAATCCCACCAACAGTGTAAAAGTGTTCCTATTTCTCCACATCCTCTCCAGCACCTGTTGTTTCCTGACTTTTTAATGATCGCCATTCTAACTGGTGTGAGATGGTACCTCATTGTGGTTTTGATTTGCATTTCTCTGATGGCCAGTGATGATGAGCATTTTTTCATGTGTCTGTTGGCTGTATGAATGTCTTCTTTTGAGAAATGTCTGTTCATATCCTTTGCCCACTTTTAGATGGGGTTGTTTGTTTCTTTCTTGTAAATTTGTTGGAGTTCTTTGTAGGTTCTGGATATTAGCCCTTTGTCAGATGAGTAGATTGCAAAATTTTCTCCCATTCTGTAGGTTGCCTGTTCACTCTGATGGTAGTTTCTTTTGCTGTGCAGAAGCTCTTTAGTTTAATGAGATCCCATGTGTCAATTTTGGCTTTTGCTGCCGTTGCTTTTGGTGTTTTAGACATGAAGTCTTTGCCCATGCCTATGTCCTGAATGGTACTACCTAGGTTTTCCTCTAGGATTTTTATGGTATTAGGTCTAACATTTAAGTCTCTAATCCATCTTGAATTAATTTTCGTATAAGGAATAAGGAAAGGATCCAGTTTCAGCTTTCTACTTATGGCTAGCCAATTTTCCCAGCACCATTTATTAAATAGGGAATCCTTTCCCCATTTCTTGTTTCTCTCAGGTTTGTCAAAGATCAGATGGCTGTAGATGTGTGGTATTATTTCTGAGGACTCTCTTCTGTTCCATTGGTCTATATCTCTGTTTTGGTACCAGTAGCATGCTGTTTTGGTTACTGTAGCCTTGTAGTATAGTTTGAAGTCAGGTAGCGTGATGCCTCCAGCTTTGTTCTTTTGACTTAGGATTGTCTTGGAGATGCGGGCTCTTTTTTGGTTCCATATGAACTTTAAAGCAGTTTTTTCCAATTCTGTGAAGAAACTCATTGGTAGCTTGATGGGGATGGCATTGAATCTATAAATAACCTTGGGCAGTATGGCCATTTTCACGATATTGATTCTTCCTATCCATGAGCATGGTATGTTCTTCCATTTGTTTGTGTCCTCTTTTATTTCACTGAGCAGTGGTTTGTAGTTCTCCTTGAAGAGGTCCTTTACATCCCTTGTAAGTTGGATTCCTAGGTATTTTATTCTCTTTGAAGCAATTGTGAATGGAAGTTCATTCCTGATTTGGCTCTCTGTTTGTCTGTTACTGGTGTATAAGATGGCCGAATAGGAACAGCTCCAGTCTCCAACTCCCAGCGCAAGCGACACAGAAGACCGGTGATTTCGGCATTTTCAACTGAGGTACTGGGTTCATCTCACTGGGGAGTGCCGGACGATCGGTGCTGGTCAGCTGCTGCAGCCCGACCAGCGAGAGCTGAAGCAGGGCGAGGCATTGCCTCACCTGGGAAGCGCAAGGGGGAAGGGAATCCCTTTTCCTAGCCAGGGGAACTGAGACACACAACACCTGGAAAATTGGGTAACTCCCACCCCAATACTGCGCTTTAAGCAAACAGGCACACCAGGAGATCATATCCCACACCTGGCCGGGAGGGTCCCACGCCCACGGAGCCTCCCTCATTGCTAGCACAGCAGTCTGTGATCTACCGGCAAGGCAGCAGCCAGGCTGGGGGAGGGGCGCCCGCCATTGCTGAGGCTTAAGTAGGTAAACAAAGCTGCTGGGAAGCTCGAACTGGGTGGAGCTCACAGCAGCTCAAGGAAACCCGCCTGTCTCTGTAGACTCCACCTCTGGGGACAGGGCACAGTAAACAATAAACGCAGCAGAAGCCTCTGCAGATGCAAATGACTCTGTCTGACAGCTTTGAAGAGAGCAGTGGATCTCCCAACACGGAGGTTGAGATCTGAGAAGGGACAGACTCCCTGCTCAAGTGGGTCCCTGACCCCTGAGTAGCCTAACTGGGAGACATCCCCCACTAGGGGCAGTCTGACACCCCACACCTCACAGGGTGGAGTACACCCCTGAGAGGAAGCTTCCAAAGCAAGAATCAGACAGGTACACTCGCTGTTCAGAAATATTCTATCTTCTGCAGCCTCTGCTGCTGATACCCAGGCAAACAGGGTCTGGAGTGGACCTCAAGCAATCTCCAGCAGACCTACAGCTGAGGGTCCTGACTGTTAGAAGGAAAACTATCAAACAGGAAGGACACCTACACCAAAACCCCATCAGTACATCACCATCATCAAAGACCAGAGGCAGATAAAACCACAAAGATGGGGAAAAAGCAGGGCAGAAAAGCTGGAAATTCAAAAAATAAGAGCGCATCTCCCCCAGCAAAGGAGCACAGCTCATCGCCAGCAACGGATCAAAGCTGGACGGAGAATGACTTTGACGAGATGAGAGAAGAAGGCTTCAGTCCATCAAATTTCTCAGAGCTAAAGGAGTAATTACGTACCCAGTGCAAAGAAACTAAAAATCTTGAAAAAAAAGTGGAAGAATTGATGGCTAGAGTAATTAATGCAGAGAAGGTCATAAACGAAATGAAAGAGATGAAAACCATGACATGAGAAATACGTGACAAATGCACAAGCTTCAGTAACCGACTCGATCAACTGGAAGAAAGAGTATCAGCGATTGAGGATCAAATGAATGAAATGAAGCGAGAAGAGAAACCAAAAGAAAAAAGAAGAAAAAGAAATGAACAAAGCCTGCAAGAAGTATGGGATTATGTAAAAAGACCAAATCTATGTCTGATTGGGGTGCCTGAAAGTGAGGGGGAAAATGGAACCAAGTTGGAAAACACTCTTCAGGATATCATCCAGGAGAACTTCCCCAACCTAGTAGGGCAGGCCAACATTCAAATCCAGGAAATACAGAGAACGCCACAAAGATACTCCTCGAGAAGAGCAACTCCAAGACACATAATTGCCAGATTCACCAAAGTTGAAATGAAGGAAAAAATCTTAAGGGCAGCCAGAGAGAAAGGTCGGGTTACCCACAAAGGGAAGCCCATCAGACTCACAGCAGATCTCTCGGCAGAAACTCTACAAGCCAGAAGAGAGTGGGGGCCAATATTCAACATTCTTAAAGAAAAGAATTTTAAACCCAGAATTTCATATCCAGCCAAACTAAGTTTCATAAGTGAAGGAGAAATAAAATCCTTTACAGATAAGCAAATGCTGAGAGATTTTGTCACCACTAGGCCTGCCTTACAAGAGACCCTGAAGGAAGCACTCAACATGGAAAGGAACAACCGGTACCAGCCATTGCAAAAACATGCCAAAATGTAAAGACCATTGAGGCTAGGAAGAAACTGCATCAACTAACGAGCAAAATAACCAGTTAATATCATAATGGCAGGATCAAGTTCACACATAACAATCTTAACCTTAAATGTAAATGGACTAAATGCTCCAATTAAAAGACACAGACTGGGAAACTGGATAAAGAGTCAAGACCCATTAGTCTGCTGTATTCAGGAGACCCATCTCACACGCAGAGACATACATAGGCTCAAAATAAAGGGATGGAGGAAGATTTACCAAGCAAATGGAGAACAAAAAAAAGCGGGGGTTGCAATCCTAGTCTCTGATAAAACAGACTTTAAACCATCAAAGATCAAAAGAGACAAAGAAGGCCATTACATAATGGTAAAGGGATCAATTCAACAGGAAGAGCTAACTGTCCTAAATATATATGCACCCAATACAGGAGCACCCAGATTCATAAAGCAAGTCCTTAGAGACTTACAAAGAGACTTAGACTCCCATACAATAATAATGGGAGACTTCAACACTTCACTGTCAACATTAGACAGATCAACGAGACAGAAAGTTAACAAGGATATCCAGGAATTGAACTCATCTCTGCAGCAAGCAGACCTAATAGACATCTATAGAACTCTCCACCCCAAATCAACAGAATATACATTCTTCTCAGCACCACATCGTACTTACTCCAAAATTGACCACGTAATTGGAAGTAAAGCACTCCTCAGCAAATGTACAAGAACAGAAATTATAACAAACTGTCTCTCAGACCACAGTGCAATCAAACTAGAACTCAGGACTAAGAAACTCAATCAACACCGCTCAACTACATGGAAACTGAACAACCTGCTCCTGAATGACGACTGGGTACATAACGAAATGAAGGCAGAAATAAAGATGTTCTTTGAAACCAATGAGAACAAAGATACAACATACCAGAATCTCTGGGACACATTTAAAGCAGTGTGTAGAGGGAAATTTATAGCACTAAATGCCCACAAGAGAAAGCCAATTTATCTTTTTAATGAATCTTTTTTTCATTGATTTTCTCTATTGTATTTCAATATATTTCTATAATTCCTTAAATTTTACTATCATAGTTATTATTAACAGTAGTATTATTTCCTTCCTTTTGCTACCTTTAGGTTTAGTTGGCTCTTCTTTTTTCAGTGTCTTATGGTAGAAGGTCAGGTCATTGATTTGAGATGTTCTTAACTTTTTTATATATAGACATTTACTAGCTTCAAGTTTCACCTAATCACTCCTTTTGCTATACCCTAAGTTTTTTTGTTACATTTCATTAATTCTTCTGAAAGTATATTCTAATTATCTTTGTGATCTTGTCTTTGACCTATTATTTATTTAGACGTGTATTGGTGAATCCTCTTTTTTCAATTTTCAAAATTTATTTTTATTAATTATTTTTTTTATTCCACTGTGTTCAAAGAACACGCTTTATGTGACTTCAATTCTTTTTAATTTATTGACGTTTCCTTTGGCCTCTCAATATTCTGGAGAATGTTCCATGGACACTTGAGAGGAATGTATATTCTGTTGTTTGGTAATGTGTTCTACAGATGTTTGTTAGATCTCCTTGTCTATAGGGTTATTCCGGGCTTCTGTGTTCCTGTTGATCTCCACCTCGTTGTTCTATCCATTATTGAAAGTGCAATTTTGATGTTTTTAGCTATTATTTTTGGTTTTCTATTGTTCCCTTCAATTCTGCCAATTTTTGCTTCATGAATTTAGAAGAATTTTGCTTCTTTTTTGGAGCTTATATATTTATAATTATTATAACGTTCTTTGGGATTACCCCCTTTTCATTTAAAAATGTCCTCCTTTATTTCTGCTATTTTTTGTTGTTAAAATCCCTTTGTCTAATAAAATATCCACCCCAGATTTCTTATGTTGGCTATTGCAGAGTTTCCTTTTTTCTCTCCTTTTACTTTCCCTTACTTGCTTTCACTCTGAAGAATTAATTCTTTTTACTATTTCTTGTGAGGGAGGTTGGCTAGGGACAAGTTCTCTCACTGGTTAGACTCCACTAATACTAGCTGATTGCTCTATAATTTTTTAAAATAAATGTCATTACTTACTCCACAGTCTGACTAAACTAAATTCGATCTCTGTAAAAGAGCACTATTTGAGCATACTTTTTAAGCTTAGTTCTGATCCCAGAAAGATTGTTTACCTGTCTCTCTTCCTGATTCTGTTAAACCTCCAGCTTCCCTATGGTTTCATTTGCTACCCAGTGGAAATACCAGTCCCTTCTTAATTGCTTACCATTAAATTTTCCATTGTGTTCTACAGTGCCCTTAGACTAAACCTTCTATAGGATTGATAAAGTTGGTCCCCTTAGTGAGAACTGTGAGCTGTGGAGCTCTCTGTTGTTATGATCTGCCTTCCCCCAGGGAGAACCTGCAGGACACTGCTCTTGAGTTGGCGGTAGGGCCAAGGTGACACTGTGTCCAGAATTGGGGTCTTGGTCTTGCCGACTTCAAGTATGAAGCCGCAGACCCTCCTGGTGAGTGTTACAGTTCTTAAAGATGGTGTGTCCAGAGTTTGTTCCTTCAGACTTTCAGATGTGTCTGGAGCTTCTTCCTTCTGGTGGGTTCGTGGTCTGGCTGACATGACGGAAGCTGCAGACCTTTGCTGTGAGTGTTACAGCTCTTAAAGGTGGCAAGTCTGGAGCTGTTCATTCCTCCCGGTGAGTGGGTTCCTGGTCTCGCTGGCTTCAAGAGTGAAGCTGCAGACCTTCGCGGTGTTACAGCTCATAAAGGCCGCGAACCCAAAGAGTTAGCAGCAGCAAGATTTATTGCAAAGAGTGAAAGAACAAGACTTCCACCACTGCTGAATGGAACCCAGTGGGTAGCCGCTGGCAGGCTTGGCAGTCTGCTTTTATTCCCTTATCTGACCCCACCCACATCCAGCTGATTGATCCACTTTACAGGGAGCTGATTGGCCCATTTTACTGAGAGCTGATTGGTCTGTTTTGATAGAGTGCTGATTGGTGCATTTAAGAGACTACACATAAAAGTTCTCCAAGACCTCACTACACTCAGGAACCCAGGTGATTTCACCTAGTGGATCCTGCACCAGGGCTGCAGGTGAGGCCGCCTGCCTCCTGCCCACCAGTCGTGTGCCACGGGCGTAGGCACTCCTCAGCCCTTGGGCAGTGGATGGGACCAGGCGCCAGGATGCAGGGGTGACGCTCGTGGGGGAGGCTCGGGCTGCGGGAGCTCACTGCAGAGTGGGACGCCCTGCCCCCCGGGGAGGCAGGTGAGGCCCCACGAGAATAGGGCGGTGCCTGCAGGGCAGTGCTGGGAGACCCGGTGCAACCTCTGCAGCTGCTGGCCTGGGTGCTAAGCCCCTCACTGCCTGGCGCTGGTGGCACCGGCCGGCTGCTCCGAGTGCAGGGTCCGCCTTGTCGGCTGAGCCCGCACCCGCCGGAACTGGCTCTGGACTGTGAGCACCCGCACAGTTTTGCTTCCCGCCCACGCTTCTCCTGCCACACCTCCCAGCAAGCAGAGGGAGCTGGCTCCACCTCGGCCAGCCCAGAAAGGGGCTCTCACAGTGCAGTGGCGGCTAAAGGACTCCTCAAGAGCAGGCAGAGTGAACGCCCAGGCAGAGTGAACGCCGAGGCAGAGAAGGCACCGAGAGCGAGGGCTGCTAGCATGTTGTCAACTCGCAACACCGCCAATCTACAAGGCAGCACTGTATGGGGAAGTAGCCCTTGGCATTCTCAACTTCTTTTTCTTGTAAAACTTATGTCTTACGAGTAAAATGAATTTAAGGCAATTTGAATCCAATATTATCTGCCATGTGTTGAGTAGCTGATTGGTATAGCCTGTTGCAATGGTTAATTTTATATGTTAACTTGACTAGGTTAAGGATTGCCCAGATAGCTGGTAAAACATTATTTCTGACAAAAAATAGCCGGGCGAGATGGCGGGCGCCTGTAGTCCCAGCTACTCGGGAGGCTGAGGCCGGAGAATGGCGTGAACCCGGGAGGCGGAGCTTGCAGTGAGCAGAGATCCGGCCACTGCACTCCAGCCTGGGCGAGACTCCGTCTCAAAAAAAAAAAAAACATTATTTCTGGGTATGTCTGTGAGAATGTTTTGGAAAAGATAAAACACAAAAGAAGGGCAAATTCTCTCTCTCTCTGACTCTCTCACTCTCTCTCCCCTTGAACAGGGACATCCATCTTTTCCTCAAACATTAGTTTGCCTGGTTCTCAGGCCTGTGGACTCTGGGACTTGGCACTGATTGTTAAGGTAATTATTTGATAAATTTTCAGTTTTTTAATTGAAATTGTTTAAATTTATTTTTCTTTTGGGTCAATACTGGAAAACTACTTTTCCTTCAAAATTATCCATTTCATATAGTATTTTTGATGTAGTTGTATATTTGTGCAAAGTAGTCATATTTGGAACTTGCTTTTTAGGTATTGATATTAGACAAATATCACATGCACTTCTGTAGAACTTATGTTCAGTACACTCTAACTGCAAAAAGTAGTCATATTTTTTCTAAATCAACTGTCTCAATAGATTTTTCCGCTTGTCATGTTCTCTCATAGTTATGTTTTCTCCCTTTTTAATTAACTGGATTAAATAATAATGTACATATTTTGATTTTTTATAAAGAATTCACTTTTTAAATTTCTCACTAGTTCCATGACTTTTCTTCCTTGCTCATTGCTTTTATCTTTATTATATCATTCCTTTCATTTTCTTTCAATGTTATCTTCCAGTATTTCATTGAAACGATTAACATTTTCTTTCATTTTGTATTTTCATTGATCTAAGTAATTGCTGCTATACATTTTTCTACAATGTCTTCTAAAATATGATCTTATATATTCTAGAATGTACTGATTTTTATTATTGTTTTTAAAATTATTTTTGGAATTTTGGGTTTGCACTTCTTTGACATAGTACTTTATTATCTTTTTCAACGTAAAAAAGTCTTGGGCCAGGTCTTGTGGCTCACTCTTATAATCCCAGCACTTTGGGAGACTGAGGCAGGTGGATTGCTTGAGCTCAGGAGTTTGAGACCAGCCTGGGCAACATGGCAAAATCCCATCTCTACCAAAAGTTTTAAAAAATTAGCCAGGCATGGTGGCGCATGCTTGTAGTCCCAGTTACTTGGGAGGCAGAGGTGGGAGGATTGCTTGAGCCCCAGAGGTGAAGGTTGCAGTGAGCTGAGATCACACGACTGCACTCCAGTCTGGGTGACATAGCCAGAACTTGTCTCAAAAAAAAAAAAAAAATCCGTTTTGTCTATTGACCTTGTTATTAATGTATAGTTTTCTTGCATTGTGATAAGAGATTGCTGTTTTTGTTTATATTTATGAAATTTGTTAAGTTTGCCTCGGCAGGCTAATATACAGTCAATTTTTGTGAATGTTTTATACATATTTGAGAATGTGAATTCACTGTTATAGGTATCATTTTCAATATATAATCATGGTATCTACATTTTTACTTATCTTGTTTAATTTTTCTATATCCTCTGTGGAGAAATAGGAACACTTTTACACTGTTGGTGGGATTGTAAACT
>NW_020262993.1:0-2700 GCF_003255815.1 Theropithecus gelada | reverse complement strand
GCCTTTCGCTAAGACAGTTCTTGTGGAATTGGCAAAGTGAGATTTGGAAGCCCCTAGAGGGCTATGTTGAAAAAGGAATTATCCTCAGATGAAATCTGGAAAGAAGCTTTCTGAGAAACTGCTTAGTGTTCTATTAACTCATCTCACAGAGTTACATGTGTATTTCGTGGAACCCCTTGCTAGCCTTGTTTCTGTGGAATCAGAGAACAGATATTTCGGATCCCTTTGAAGACTATATGGACAAAGGAAATATCCTCCGATAAGAATGAGAAAGAAGCTTTCTGAGAAACTTCTTTGTGTTCTATGAAATCATCTCACAGAGTTACACCTTTCCCCTCAAGAAGCCTTTCGCTAAGACAGTTCTTGTGGAATTGGCAAAGTGATATTTGGAAGCCCATAGAGGGCTATGGTGAAAAAGGAAATATCCTCAGATGAAATCTGGAAAGAAGCTTTCTGAGAAACTGCTGAGTGTTCTGTTAATTCATCTCACAGAGTTACATGTGTATTTCGTCGATCTCTTTGCTAGCCTTATTTCTGTGGAATCTGAGACCAGATATTTCAGATCCCTTTGAAGACTATAGGGCCAAAGGAAATATCCTCCGATAACAAAGAGAAAGAAGCTTTCTGAGAAACTCCTTTGTGTTCTGTGAAATCATCTCACAGAGTTACAGCTCTCCCCTCAAGAAGCCTTTCGCTAAGACAGTGCTTGGGGAATTGGCAAAGTGATATTTGGAAGCCCATAGAGGGCTATGTTGAAAAAGGAAATATCCTCATATGCAATCTGGAAAGAAGCTTTCTGAGAAACTGCTTAGTGTTCTGTAAATTCATCTCACAGTGTTACATCTGTATTTCTTGGATCTCTTGGCTAGCCTTATTTCTGTGGAATCTGAGATCAGATATTTCGGATCCCTTTCTTTGAAGACTACAGGGCCAAAGGAAATATCCTCCGATAGAAAAGAGAAAGAAGCTTTATGAGAAACTTCTTTGTGTTCTGTGAAATCATCTCACAGAGTTACAGCTTTCCCCCCAAGAAGCCTTTCTGTAAGACAGTTCTTGTGGAATTGCCAAAGTAATATTTGAAAGCCCATAAAGGGCTATGGTGAAAAAGGAAGTATCCTCAGATGAAAGCTGGATAGAAGCTTTTGGAGAAACAGCACTGTGGTGTGTGACTTCTACTCACAGAGTTATATCTGTATTTCGTGGATCTCTTTGATAGCTTTATTTCTGTGGCATCTGAGAACAGATATTTCGGATCCCTTTCTTTGAAGTCTATAGGGCCAAAGGAAATATCCTCCGATAACAAAGAGAAAGAAGCTTTCTGAGAAACTTCTTTCCGTTCTGTGAAATCATCTCACAGAGTTACAGCTTTCCCCTCCGGAAGCCTTTCGCGACGACAATTCTTGTGGAATAGGCAAAGTGATATTTGGAAGCCCAGGGAGGGCTATGGTGAAAAAGGAAATATCTTCTGATGAAACCTGGAAAGAAGCTTTCTGAGAAACTGCTTAGTGTTCTGTTAATTCATCTCACAGAGTTACATCTCTATTTCGTGAATCTCTTTGCTAGCCTTATTTCTGTGGAATCTGAGAACAGATATTTCGGATCCCTTTCTTTGAGGACTATAGGGCCAAAGGAAATATCCTCCGATAACAAAGAGAAAGGAGCTTTCTGAGAAACTTCTTTGTGTTCTGTGAAATCATCTCACAGAGTTACAGCTTTCCCCTCTAGAAGCCTTTCGCTAAGACAGTTCTTGTGGAATTGGGAAAGTGATATTGGGAAGCCCATAGAGGGCTATGGTGAAAAAGGAAATATCCTCAGATGAAATCTGGATAGAAGCTTTCTGAGAAACTGCTCTGTGATGTGTTACTTCTACTCACAGTGTTACATCTGTATTTTGTGGATCCCCTTGCTAGCCTTATTTCTATGGAATATGAGAACAGATATTTCGGATCCCTTTGAAGACTATAGGGACAAAGGAAATATCCTCCGATAATAAAGAGAAAGAATATTTCTGAGAAACTTCTTTGTGTTCTGTGAAATCATCTCACAGAGTTACAGCTTTCCCCTCAAGAAGCCTTTCGCTAAGACAGTTCCTGTGGAATAGGCAAAGTGATATTTGGAAGCCCTTAGAGGGCTATGTTGAAAAAGGAAATATCCTCAGATGAAATCTGGAAAGAAGCTTTCTGAAATACTGCTCTGTGATGTGCGACTTCTACTCACAGAGTTACATCTTTATATCGTGGATCGCTTTGCTGGCCTTATTTCTGTGGAATCTGACAACAGATATTTGGGATCCCTTTGAAGACTATAGGGCCATAGGAAATATCCCCGATAACAAAGAGAAAGAAGCTTTCTGAGAAACTTCTTTGTGTTCTTTGAAATCATCTCACAGAGTTACAGCTTTCCCCTCAAGAAGCCTTTCGCTAAGACAGTTCTTGTGGAATTGGCAAAGTTATATTTGGATGCCCATAGAGGGCTATGGTGAAAAAGGAAATATCCTCAGATGAAATCTGGAAAGAAGCTTTCTGAGAAACTGCTCTGTGATGTGCGAGTTCTACTCACAGAGTTACATCGGTATTTCGTGGATCCCTTTGCTAGCCTTATTTCTGTGGAATCTCAGAATAGATATTTCGGCTCCCTTTGAGGACTATAGGGCCAAAGGAAATATCCTGCGATAACAATGAGAAAGGGGCTTTCTGAGAA
>NW_020262992.1:0-2702 GCF_003255815.1 Theropithecus gelada | reverse complement strand
AGACATCACTGCCCTCACCTTCCATTAGCCACAGTTTAGGAAGAAGGTCCCAAGGAGTTGTCAGGGAGACTGGGCAGTCCTGTGCCCTGTGGAAACTCAGCAGCTTGATGATCAAAGATGAAAAAAAAAAGAAAGGAAATAAAAATGGGTAAAATGCCCAATTTTATAACTTTAGAAGTTTCATCTTTTCCCACTTGGAGAGCCTGAAATGGAAACCAAGTCACAACTTCTCAGCAGCTCGTGATCACGCAAACCCACTAAAGACACTGCTCGCCAGCACCACCTTCAGCCCAGTCCCTCCCTCCTTGCTGCTGCACTTACAGGAGCAACCCCAGACCCGACATTCCAGAACCTTCTCATCAACTCACCTGCCTCGCATCCTCAGGGGGGTTTGCTATGGTCTTCAGGAAGAAACATCTGTCACTGACAGGCTGTGGGACCCCCCAGATTACTCCCCCTCTTCCAGTGCCCCCCACACTCCCAGCATGCCTGCTTTACTCGCCCCCGTGCTATCAGTATTAGCACAACCTCTCAGACATACCAGGTGCTTACTGAATACTGAACTCTATGACTGTTTTTCAACGCCATGCCCATGTGGCTTCTGGACATTTGCTTATGTGGGTTCCTCTATCTGGAGCACTGGCTTCCACCATCTGAAAAATCAGGCTTATCCTTCAGAGCTCAATTACGGCATTGCCTCCTCTGAGAAGTCTCCCACATCTGTCCCTGTGGAGTCCACTGCCCTGTGCCCCACTCCCATGACACCTCGAAGGGAGGGGCCTAAGTCCACTGCTTGGCCACAGTCTCACAGCTGAGAAGTCACGCAGCTGGATTGCTGTCAAACGGTTCTGCTTTGTCTGAGGCAGAAGCGCTGGAGTGGGGCTGGACAACAGAGGTCAACCTGGCCCTTCCAGGGGGTCCTAGTTCATCCAGGACAAATGTCCATGGGACATCCTGGCCACCACCCTGTACACACACACCAGCTTTTGAGGGAGGAACAGAAGGTGATCACACAGGAACTGCTCGCTGTAGCTTGCAATGCATTTATTTACTTCCCCATTTGATTGCAGTCTTATGATCATCCCCTCAATAAACCAGGATCATGATCTGAGTTTGCAGGTGAGGAAACTGAGGCAAGGGGGCAGGGCAGTGGCTTTCATCCATCAACTCAGAGAGGAACCAAGACTTGTAAACCAAAAAGCGTTCAAGACAGTTCTCAATTGGTTTAGAGGTTTATTCGGCCAAGGTTGAGGATGCACCTGGGAGAAACAGACACAAGTCACTGTAGGATGTGGGGCCCATGCTTTTTCCAAAGAGAGTCTTGAGTCCCTCAGTATTTAAAGGGGAAAAATTGGGCAGGAGGGGACAGAGGAAAGAAAGCAAGAGGGAGGGAAGGTAGTGAGATAAGCAGTCCCACATTTCTTCTGAGGCTGTTGTTGCTGGGTAAGTTGAGGTTCTTGACTTTGCTGCACAAAAGTATTTGAGAGCATGTCCAAGAGTAGGCAAAGAAGTTTACTGCAAAGTGAAAGTGTGCTCTGAGAGGCAGAGCGGCTGCTCAAAGGCCCCTAGTGCCTGTGGGGAATTCCCTTTATGGGAGCTGGGCATGCATATTCATAAGGTACCAGTCAGGTCAAGTGTGCAAAGGTGGACCTGGGATTGGCACATGCGATTAGTATCTCTCTGCTCTAACACATATTACACGTATTATTACCATATAAAATTTCCACCCAGGGGTGTGTTTTTACTATTAAAGTGAGGAAAACATCTGTAGAAACTAAATGGTTAACCTCATTGCGCAGGCAGGGCCCGGGAGAAGTGCCTAGCTCCCACAAGGCAGGAATCTGTAGCTAGTAGCTTCCTGAGCTTTTGGTGCTGATTGGCTGGAACTCGTCATCAAGGCTGACCACTTGGCGCCCGGTGAATCTCACCCCCAGAAGTGACAGCCTTAGATCCCATGGAAATGGCCCAAAGGGGACTCAACTCTGTGTCAGAGGCTGGGAGCTGCCTTTAGAATGTGCTATGCTCTGAATCCATACCTAGAATTGACCTCATTTCCTGTGAGAGCCAGAATTTATAAACCTGGGCAGTAAGCAGTTAAGATGAGGGTGATAACTCTATGGTTACAAACAATGAATCACTTTCAAAAGTTTTGTTTTCAATACCTATGACTCTGGGATTTTGGTTCCAAGAATTTTAGTAGCTGAGAATGCCCCCTTCAAGGCTGACAACAGTGGTTTTGAACCTGACCACACCTGGCTTCTCAGGCTACTTGATGTGAAGATAGCACTGAGGTCACCGGGTTGGATTTATTTATTTGATTATCGAGAGAACTTCGTGTTGTTGTGACACACAGGACAGGAGGATCGAGGTTTGCTTCTCGTAATACTCTAACAAGTAGTACAAGTTGATAGAAAATCCCACAACCTTACTGAGGCAGGACCACCAAGGAGTTCAGACAGCACAAGGATGAATTTGCCGATCAGTAAGGGGAAGTTTGAGTGGAAAAACCAGTCAAAGGTTTGTAATAATGGCAGCAATGGTCAGTGGTGGTTGTAGCCTCAACCCCACCTCTTCATTTCCTGCAAATATACACACAAAAAAGACTGACTGGAAGCTGCAGATTGTTCACCCCAGCCTCCTGAACTAGGAAGAGGGGAACGGATGTTGAATAGTTAGTTCTCTCTCATGAAAGAATTTTGTTC
>NW_020262991.1:0-2702 GCF_003255815.1 Theropithecus gelada | reverse complement strand
GTTCTCAAAGTGGGGAATGAAGAGAGAGGCCATTTCTCCTGAGGTTAAAGATTAACCCCACACTCTAACCACATGTGCTATCTGTAGCTCCTAATCTATCATGACCCTTTCATGTGGACCCTTGGAGTTGTAAGCCCTTAAAAGGGCCCGGAACTCTTTCTTCAGAGAGCTCAGTTCTTGAGACACAAGTCTGCCAATGCTCCTGGCCAAATAAAGCCCCGTCCTTCTTTAACCTTGTGTCTGAGGGGTTTTGTCGGTGGCTTGTCCTGCTGTACTGTGGGTCAGCTTCCCTGGAAGGTCACTCACCCACAGTGGATCACTGTATGTTGGTGTTATATTTCATTAGCAGTCCCTGGTAAACTGGGGCAGGGGGTTGCTGTCAGGATGCTGGTGGGACCATGATAGTAACATGGAGGTAGCCTCAGACACAGGCACAGAGTGAGGGGTCAGAGAGCCTCCCTGGTCACCAGGGAGTGGCTGGAGAGCTGTGGGTGAAGATTCAGGTTTGGACTCCTTCAGGGGCACTCCAGTTCCCTCTGACCCTGCCCTGGGGCTGGACAGCCCCCATATTCCTGTTGGTGGTGCCAACTTCAAGCCATCGGCTGCCAGCCCTTTGAAGTTCCCTCTTCTAAAAGCCTTGTTCACTGCAGAAGAATTGGAACATATAGAGAGATGAAAAGGATAAAAATGAAAGAATATAGCTCCTCCTGTTCCCATCAGAAGACACTGTCAGAAGCCTCAAGGTGTGTGTGCCATTTGGGGTCTGTCCTGGGATTAAGTGCCATGGTCTTAGCTTGTTGGCTGCCTGCCATCCCAGCTCCTCTGTGCCATTGATATGATTTGGATGTTTGTGCCCTCCAAATCTCATCTGGAAATGTGGGCCTGGTGGGAGTGTTGGAGGTGGGCCTGGTGGGAGGTCAGTGGATCATAGGGCCAGATCCCTCATGAATGGTTGGTTTAGGGCCATCCCCTTGGTGATGAGTGAGTTCTCTCAAGATTTGGTTGTTTAAAAGTCTAGAACTTCCCCACTCTCTTGCTCCCTCTCTTGCCATGTGACATGCTGACACTCCTTGCCTTCCACCATGATTAGAACGTTCCTGAGGCCTCACTAGAAGCAGATGCTGGTACCTGTACAGCTTACAGAGCCAGGAGCCAAAATAGACCTCTTTTCCTTTTAACGTGTTTTTAAACACCATGTTTTCAAATGAGTATGATTTGACTTCTTCCTTATTATCTTGGATGTTTGTATTTATTTTTCTTGCCTGATTGCTCTGTCTACATCTTACAGTGCTATGTTGAAAAAAAAGTGGTTAAACATGACTATCCTTGCCTTGTTCCAGATCTTACGGAGAAAGTTTTCAGCTTTTTTCTGTTCAGTATAGTGTTCACTTTGGGTTTGTTATATGTGATCTTTATTATGTTCAAGTACTTTCCTTCTATAACTAATTTCTTGAGAGTTTTGTCCATAAAGAAATGTTGGATTTTATAGTTTGTTTTTTCTGCATCTATTGAGATTATCATATGACTTTTATCCATTATTCTGTTGATGTGATGTATTACATTTGTTGATTTGCATGTGTTGGACAACATCTTTGCAGCTCTGGGATGAATTCTACTTGAATTCATTATTAATGGTAAATAATCTTGTTGATTCCCTGTTAGATTTAGTTTGCTAGCATTTTGTGGGGATTTTTGCATCTATGTTGATCAGGAAGCCTGTAGTTTTCTTTTTTAGTTGCGTCCTTGTCTGGTTTTGGTATATTTTCAAGCAGCCTGTCTCGGAGCTCACTGATTCTCTTTTCTATTTGATTTATTCTGTTGTTGATGCCTCCTATTGCATTTTCCATTTGGTCCATTGTGGGGTTTTTTTACCTCTAGTATTTATTTATGTTTTTAAATTATTTCAATCTCTCTTAACTTTCATTGATAAATTTATGAATTATCAATCTGTGTTTTTTTGCAGTTCCTTGAGCTTCCTTAAAACATCATTCTTGACTTCTCTGTGAGATTACACATCTTCCTTTCTTTGGAGTCAGTCTCTGGTGTTTTACATTCTCGATTTCTTGAGGTCATGGTTTCCTAAACGTTCTTGATGCTAGTGGGCATATGACAATGTCTGTGCATTGAAGGATTCAGTATTTATTTCAATTTTGCACTTCTACTTTATTTGTGCTCATTCTCCTAGAGATCCTGAGCAGGCTGATTATGATATCCCATGAGTCTGTGGTCACTGGTGCCCTAAGCCAAGGTTTGCCACAGGTCCGTAGTTGGCATGTTGCACTTTTTCAGCATTAGAGGACACTGAGACCAGGTTTGCCCCTGACCACAGCTGCTGTGTTCTTCTGGCCCAGTAGAACTACAGAAAGTCCTAAAGATGATAGTCCTTCCTATTGGTTCTGTGAGTTTCTGCCTGGGACAAGAGAAAGTCCAGAAGTTTTGTCCATAGTCACCAGCTTGAGAGGCACTATGGGGTTGTGACCAGTGCAGTGCCTCACTATGGCAGGCCCAGCACTGGGCTCCAAAGCAATGTCTCACATTTGCTTCTTTTTCCTTCTTTCAAGCAGACAATGTCTCTCCCCATGCTGTGCTGCCTGAGGTTGAGGGAGAAGTAGGCCTATGGCCACCAAAGCCAGCATAACACTCTGTCAACTCAAACCCCACAGCCCCAGAGACAAGCACATCCCAGGTTCAGTTAAGACCCA
>NW_020262990.1:0-2703 GCF_003255815.1 Theropithecus gelada | reverse complement strand
CAGATTTCATCTGAGGATATTTCCTTTTTCACCATAGCCCTTTATGGTCTTCCAAATATCACTTTGCCAATTCCACAAGAACTGTCTTAGCGAAAGGCTTCTGGAGGGGAATGCTGTAACTCTGTGAGATGATTTCACAGAAACCAAAGAAGTTTCTCAGAAAGCTTCTTTTTCTTTGTTATCGGAGGATATTTCCTTTGGCCACATATTCCTCAAAGCGATCCGAAATATCTCTTCTCAGATTCCACAGAAATAAGGCTAGCAAAGAGATCCACGAAATACAGATGTAACTCTGTGAGATGAATTAACAGAACACTCAGTAGTTTCTCACAAAGCTTCTATACAGATTTCATCTGAGGATATTTCCTTTCTCACCATAGCCCTCAATGGGTTTCCAAATATCCCTTTGCGAATTCCACAAGAACTGTCTTAGCGAAAGGCTTCTTGAGGGGAAAGCTGTAACTCTGTGAGATGATTTCACAGAACACAAAGAAGTTTCTGAGAAAGCTTCTTTCTCTTTGTTATCGGAGGCTATTTCCTTTGGCCCTATAGTCTTCAAAGGGATCCGAAATATCTGTTCTCGGATTCCACAGAAATAAGGCTAGCAAAGAGATCCACGAAATATACATGGAACTCTGTGACTGGAAGTCACACATCACCAAGCAGTTTCTCAAAAGGCTTCTTTCCAGTTTTTCTCTGAGGATATTTCCTTTTTCACAATAGCCCTCTATGGCCTTTCAAATATCACTTTGCGAATTGCACAAGAACAGGCTTAGCGAGCGGCTGCTTGAGGGGAAAGCTGTAACTCTGTGAGATGAATTCACTGAACACTGAGCAGTTTCTCAGAAAGCTTATTTCCAGATTTCATCTGAGGATATTTCCTTTTTACCATAGCCCTCTATGGGCTTCCAAATATCACTTTGCAAATTCCACAAGAGCTGTCTTAGCGAAAGACTTTTTGAGCGGAAAGCTGTAACTCTGTGAGATGATTTCACAGAACACAAAGAAGTTTTTCAGAAAGCTTCTTTCTCTTTCTTATCGGAGGATATTTCCTTTGGCCCTATAGTCTTTAAAGGGATCCGAAATATCTCTTCTGAGATTCCACAGAAATAAGGCTAGCAAAGAGATCCACGAAATACAGATGTAACTCTGTGAGTGGAAGTCACACATCACCAAGCAGTTTCTTAGAAAGCCTCTTTCCAATTTTTCTCTGAGGCTATTTACTTTTTCACCATAGCCCTCTATGGGCTTCCAAATATCGCTTTGCAAATTCCACAAGAACAGGCTTGGCGAGCGGCTTCTTGAGGGGAAAGCTGTAACTCTGTNCAGATTTCATCTGAGGATATTTCCTTTTTACCATAGCCCTCTATGGGCTTCCAAATATCACTTTGCAAATTCCACAAGAGCTGTCTTAGCGAAAGACTTTTTGAGCGGAAAGCTGTAACTCTGTGAGATGATTTCACAGAACACAAAGACGTTTCTCAGAAAGCTTCTTTCTCTTTGTTATCGGAGGATATTTCCTTTGGCCCTATAGTCTTCAAAGGGATCTGAAATATGTGTTCTCAGATTCCACAGATATAAGGCTAGCAAAGAGATCCACGAAATACAGATGTAACTCTGTGAGATGAATTAACAGAACACTCAGCAGTTTCTGAGAAAGCTTCTTTCCAGATTTCATCTGAGGATATTTCCTTTTTCACCTTAGCCCTCTATGGGCTTCCAAATATCACTTTGCCAATTCTACAAGAACTGTCTTAGCGAAAGGCTTCTGTAGGGGAAAGCTGTAACTCTGTGAGATGATTTCACAGAACACAAAGAAGTTTCTCAGAAAGCTTCTTTCTCTTTGTTATCGGACGATATTTCCTTTGGCTTTATAATCTTCAAAGGGATCCGAAATATCTGTTCTCAGATTCCACAGAAATAAGGCTAGCAAAGAGATCCACGATATACAATGTAAATCTGTGGGTGGGAGTCACACATCACAAAGCAGTTTCTCAGAAAGCTTCTTTCCAGTTTTTCTCTGAAGATATTTTCTTTTTCACCATAGCTCTCTATGGGCTTCGAAATATCACTTTGAGAATTCCACAAGAAAAGGCTTAGCGAGCGGCTTCTTAAGGGGAAAGCCGTAACGCTGTGAGATGAATTAACAGAACACTAAGCAGTTTCTCAGAAAGCTTCTTTCCAGATTTCATCGGAGGATATTTCCTTTTTCACCGTACCCCTCTATGGGCTCCCAAATATCACTTTGCCAATTCCAAAAGAACTACCTTAGCGAAAGGCTTCTGGAGGGGAAAGCTGTAACACTGTGAGATGATTTCACAGAACACAAAGAAGTTTCTCAGAACGCGCCTTTTTCCTTGTTATTGGAGGATATTTCCTTTGGCCCTAGAGTCTTCAAAGGGATCCGAAATATCTGTTCTCAGATTCCACAGAAATAAGGCTAGCAAAGAGATCCACGAAATACAGATGTAACTCTGTGAGTGGAAGTCACACATCACAAAGCAGTTTCTAAGAAAGCTTCTTTCCAGTATTTCTTTAAGGACATTTTCTTTTTCAACATTGCCATCTATGGGCTTCCAAATATCACTTTGCGAATTCCACAAGAACAGGCTTAGCGAGCGGTTACTTGTGGGGAAAGCTGTAACTCTGTGAGACGAATTAACAGAACACTAAGCATTTTCTCAGAAAGCTTCTCTCCAGATT
>NW_020262989.1:0-2702 GCF_003255815.1 Theropithecus gelada | reverse complement strand
GACAAATTTTATAATTATTACCATTTTGTAGACAGGTAAACAGAGTTAAGACAGTTTTATAAATGTATCCAAGGTCATATAGCTATTATATTTTGAAAATATGACTTTCTGTCCCCAGAGCTTACATGCTTAACCCTTTCCTCTAGACTGCTCTATAAAGTACAAAAATGGTAGTCACCCTCCTTAGAATAATCGGAGGAAAGAAAAATCAATAACTAAGTAAAAGTTGTATCTCAGCACCAGATCCAATCCCAATTTCAAGTATCCATTTAGCCTTGGATAGCATCACTGTGTTTTGAAAACCAAAATCCGTTGAGTATTTTGTGGTCCACCATCTTTTACAAAGCAGATACTCTATTGAATAGTAAGCTACGAACTGAATTTCTGTACCTGTAATCACCTTATTTGTTTACAAATATTTGTTATTGACTAAATTTGCATACAATACCCAGTGAGCAATGGCCTACAACATCAAGGAATAAATTCAAGTCCTCCTTAAGGATCCCACACCTTACCCCAGTTTCTCAGCTTTATGTGGCAACTAAGCAGAGCGCCGCTGCTGACTTAGTTATTACTCAGCCTTATACTTTGTCTCCTAATAGAGGAGTATATAAATTAGCTATTAGAGTGTGTGGCCCTTTGTCAAAAGGACATGATGTTACTAATAAAATTCTTATTATGGTTCAAGTCTCACAATTTATATGCCTAGAGGCAGGGGAACGTATTCTCAGTAGGGAGGGTTTGGTAGCACAGAAAAAACTGTTTTTTGGGAAACTTTAGTTTCTAATCAAAAGCCCTTATGTTCATTGCACGTTAATGAAATAGTTTTTAAAGGGTTAATTGATACGGTGGTGAATATGTCTATTATTTGTTTAAATTAGAGGCCTATACAATAGGAAAAAAGACAAGTTTCAGTTATACTCACTGGCTTGGGTGCTGCTTCTGTGGTTTATCAAGACGTAGAACCTTTAACCTGTGTCGGTCCTAAAGGTCAACAAGATCAAGTGTGTTTTTTTATTTTTATATTGTTCCTATCAATATTAATTTTTGGGAACAAGATCTTTCACAACAATTTGCTGCTTTTTTAAACATTCCTCATATTTCCTCAGCTGCCAAAAATATGATGTTCAAAATGGGCTACAATCCTTTAAACTCATAGCCACCACTCCTATTTAGGTGAAACAGTGACCATTATTTAAAGAAATACTTAGGACTCTAAAAGAGTAAGTCAAAAAACAAATGGCCGAGAGGAATATAAAGCCACGTATTTCTGCATGGAATTCCCGTCTTTGTCTTGTCTTAAAACTATAAATGTTTACATTAAACCTAGGGAAAGTTTACAGCCTGGTCTTCCTAATCCTGCCCTTATCCCACAAAGTTAAAAATTAATGGTCATAGATCTCAAAAATTGTTTTTTCTCTATTCAGTTACAACATCTTTTTTCTATTCTAGAAGGAGACAGTCACTTGGACAGCTCACGTCATTTAACTCCTTTGGCTTTACAGGAACTCCAGCTTGTGGAAGAGCAACTTCAAAAGGCTCATTTATACTATATCCTTCCCGATGTTCCCCTTTCCCTTTGTTTATTTCATATTTTACATTCTCTACAGGAATGATTCATCAGACCAATCGGCCGCTAGAATGGATCTTTTTGTCCAATAAAACATCTAAACGCTTGGCTACTTATATCGATCGTTTAGCTGAACTGATCATCAAAGGACGGCATCACTGTCGACAACTTTGGGGAGGAGTTCCTTCCTTAATTATCTCTCAATTCACTCATAGTCAGATCATTTATCTTCTTGCAACTTCTGATTCTTGGCAAGAAGCTTCATCAATCTTGAGTTACAGTTTATCCTTATCCCTCGGTGCAATAGGGAGAATTGTTTGCTATTCTCATGGTCTTACTTGATTTCCCTACTACTGGTTGTAATATTGTTAGTGATTCTCAATATGCCGTTTATGTTACTTCTTATATTTCTCAGGCCACTTTACCTCTTTGTGCTATTTCTTCTCTTCAAAAACTCTTTTCCTTGTTATTTTCTACTTTGAGCCAACGTCGAGCTCCTTTATTCATCACTCATCTTCGTTCTCATTTTCAACTGCCTAGACCATTAGTTCATGGAAATACTCAGATTGATTCACTTCTAATTGGCCACTTGCAGGCTGCAGAACAAGAACATGCTCTACATCACACTAATAGTTCTGGCCTTCAACGACAGTTTCATTTAACTCGTAAACAAGCTCGTTCTCTTATTCGAGCTTGTCCTTTCTGTGCTCCTTTGAGCATTCCATCCTTCCATCCTGGAGTTAACCCGAGAGGTACTCAAGTTAATCAAATTTGGCAAATGGATGTTATACATATTCCTTCTTTTGGACGATTAAAGTATGTTCATCATACCATTGATACTTTTTCTCATTTTCAATGGGCCACTCCATTGCCATCTGAGAAAGCTGATTCTGTTATTACACATCTCTTAGCTTGTTTTGCCATTATGGGCATTCCTTTTATACTTAAAACTGATAATGCCCCTGCCTATGTCTCTCATAAATTACAAGTTTTCTTATAGCAATACAATATTCAACATATCACCGGGATCCCGGGCAACAGTCAAGGTCAAGCCATCATTGAACGTGCAAATTTAACTTTAAAAACTCAACTATTAAAACAAAAAGGGGGAAATGAGCCCCCCCCCCAAAAA
>NW_020262988.1:0-2702 GCF_003255815.1 Theropithecus gelada | reverse complement strand
TGACCAGTGCCAGCTCCAGCTGCTGCAGTTTTCCATGCATCTCATCGATTAACTTGGCATACTCCTCAGATGTAATGATTTCACAAGGATTCAAAAAGTGTAGTGGATCAGAAGACCGGCAGCTGACCACCAAACGGTGACCATGACATTTTTTTGGTACAAGTTTGACTTTGGGAAGTGGTTTGGAGCTTCTTCTCAGTCCAACAAGTGAGCTGGCTGTTGTATGAAATCCACTTTTTGTGGCATGTCACAATCTGATCAAGAAATGGTTCATTGTTGTTTCATAGAACAAGAGAAGATGACACTTCAAAAGGATGATTTTTAAAATATTTGGTCAGCTGATGAGGCACCCACTTATCAAGATTTTTCAGCTTTCCAATTGGCTTCAAATGCTGGATGACCGTAGAATGGTCGACATTCAGTTCTTCGCCAACTCCTCCTGTATCTGTAAGAGGCTTGAATTCAGTGGTTGCTCTCAATTGGTCGTTATCAACTTCTGGCCCAGAGCCTGGGGCTGAGGCTGCCATGACCACCCTGTTCTCTTCTTTCTGGGGTCCCCAGGAAGCTCCCAGGACTGAATGATCCCCACAAAATACAGTGGCCAGGATGGGAGGGCTGGAGGTCAACTACCCCTCACTCCTGCCACCACAACCAAGAGGCCCCCATGGAGGTTGGCCCTGAGCTGTGGGTCCCTGTGGGATGCAGACTCCCACAGAAACTTCAGGGGATGAGCATGGGTCCTTCTGGCTGACAGAGCCTGGTGGGCACTGGGTGTGTGGGGCCTGTGTAGATAGGTTGGACAGCACTGGGCCTAGCCAGGGAGCCGGGGACTGATGTGGCCAAAGTGGGCAACAATATGTTGCCAGAACCAAAACTACAGTGCAATCAGCGCAGCTGCTAGGGAGAAGGAGGCCTGCCTAGCAGGACCATCCACCACTGTCCTGGCCCCAAGTCCAGACTGCCTGCCTCTACTGGACATTGCCTGGTCCAGGAGGCCTGGGCATGATGGCCAAGTGGTGTGTCCCTGGGTTCCAGGCCTTGGTGGTCCCTTGGGAGCTGAGCATCGTCTGGGCAGGAGGAGGGCCCGCGGTCCACTGTTTGCATCGGCCCCTGGGGGTGTGCCCCCACCCCAGCTTCTCAGCGCACACGGGGACATGGCCAGGGCTCCTCACCTGCTGTGTGGCTCTAGCTCTGAACAGCTCACTGGGTGACTCTGACAGCTTCCTCTCCAAAGCTTGGTCCTCCTCTTTGGGAATAGGGTGTCCCAGACCCCTGCAGGCAGGAACCAACCCCCAGCTCCTCTGGTGGGTCCTCCTGGGCTTTCTTACCTACTGGCTTGTGAGACCCGGTTGGCCAAACGTGGTGTCCTATTTTTATTTTGGCCTTTTTCTTAGTGTGTGTTTTCTGTAACTACTGCTGTGTAGATCTTCTATTTGAGTTTTAGGTAGAGAATCTTGCCCACCCAGAGGTCCCCCACCCCAGAGAGCCTCCACTTTGGCCCCCCCGGGCTGGTCCCGCCTGTGCTCCGCTTGGTGTGAATGTTAAGTGTGATGGATCCACATGGCTGCTTGACCCTGCATCTCCTTCCTTCTTGTTGCTGAGGCCAGTTCTGTTCTCTCTTTCTCCACCTGAACTGCACTTGAAGCCAAGATGAAGGATGGGAGGTGGCTGCTACGAAGGACCCTCCTGCAGCGAATCCACTGTGAGGAGGCTGCGCTGGCCCAACCTGTCATTTCCTTCTCTAAACTTATTCCAGAGGTCGGCAAGGGGCGGCCTGTCCCCGCCTGCTCTTGTCGCCCGTGAATCAAGAATGGATTTTACATTTCCAAATGGTTGAACAAATAAAAAAATAACACTTCATGACACTGAGAAGTTTCCATGTCCATAAGTAAAGTTTGATGGGGGTGCAGTCATGCCTATCTCTTCACAGGCCACCTGCAGAAGGCTGCTGTCATGCAGCCATGGCAGAGTTGCATCCTTGAGGCAAAGATCAGTTGGCAAAGCTGAAAATACTGACTCCTGGCTCTTTAGGGAAACAGTTTCCAGTCCCTGGTATAAGGGCTGTGTGGCAGAACCCCAGGATCTTGGTCAGCTTGTTCCTCACTCAGGGCCTGCTGCGGCCTTCGCTAGTATGTCTGCAAAGTCTTCGTGCTATGGTGCCTCTCATGGGACTTTGAGCTCTGTCGCTAGATTTCAGGGTATCTGCCTCATGGTCATCTGTCTCACAAACAGAGACCCTGTGGCCAGATTCAAACTAGCAGGAACAGTTGGTCTTTGGCAGCAAGGATACCTTAGAGCTGAGCTGCCACCCACCCTGAGGTGGTCCCATGACACCCACTGTCTGAGTCAAAGTTGGGGCAGAGCTGGTGTCCTGAACTGCCCTGTGATGTGGATCATAATAGCCAGTGGGGAGGGGGGGTTGCTATTACTCCCCATATCGTGGGGAGTGCCTCACCTCCTGAGATGTGGATCGTAATAGCCAATTACTCCCCCCTGCAATGTGTGTCCATTATTAGCATCTCTTTTGTTCAGGATATTAGGAACAATTTCACAGGTTGTGTGTACACAGCCTGTGATAGGAGAATGAATACCCTCCTCTGCACCTCCGGATATTAGGAACCATATCACACAATGAGTGTACACTTTTTGGGAGACTTGGGATAATGTCATCCTGTGTTTCCCTGAATATTCGGAGAAATATC
>NW_020262987.1:0-2703 GCF_003255815.1 Theropithecus gelada | reverse complement strand
CTTTAGCTTGAGAACATATAGTCTAATTAGTGTGTTAAGAATGACTTAGTTTTGATACTAACCATCCCCTTTCGATGTGTAATGTTATTTGTTTGAGAGACCGTTGCATTAATATGTTCTGTTAGCATTCAGTTTTAGTATTTTGTGGATTTTATTGACTTTTTTTTGAATATATGAAGCATTAACATGGTTCTGAAGGTAGGATATGTGCAAAAAGGTATGTTCAGAGAATTGTCCTTTCCCTTTCTATTTCCTCTACCTTTTACATTTCCACCCACTCTCTGAAGGTAACCCATCTCATTATTATCCGGTGTATCCTTTCTGTGTCTCTTTGTGGCCAAAGAGTAAATGTATGTGCATTTTATTTTCAATTCTTTTTTACACAATAAGTCATATATTAAAGATACTCTTCTGTACTGAGCCTTTTTCACTTAACAATATGCTATATATATGCTGGAAATCACTTCAAATCTGTTCTTAGAAATCTTCCTTATTCACTTTTACATCTGCATAGTGCTCTATCAGATAGATGTACTATAGTTTTATTCAATCACTTATCTACATAGCGGCATTTTTGTTGTGTCCAGTATTTTGAAACAAATAACACTGCAGTGAATATTCTTGAACATATTATTTATATTTTAGTGTTACTGGAGGTGTATCTTTGGATAAAGCTTTGAAAATGAGATTACTGAACTGATAAGTAAACACATATGCATTTTTTTTGTAAATTTTGCCAAATTCTCCTGCATAAGGTTATGCAAAATTTACCAAAAAGGCATGTGTTTACTTATCAATTCAGTAATCTCATTTTCAAAGCTTTATCCAAAGATACACCTCCAGTAACACTAAAATATAAATAATATGTTCAAGAATATTCACTGCAGTGTTATTTGTTTCAAAATACTGGACACAACAAAAATGCCGCTATGTAGATAAGTGATTGAATAAAACTATAGTACATCTATCTGATAGAGCACTATGCAGATGTAAAAGTGAATAAGGAAGATTTCTAAGAACAGATTTGAAGTGATTTCCAGCATATATATAGCATATTGTTAAGTGAAAAAGGCTCAGTACAGAAGAGTATCTTTAATATATGACTTATTGTGTAAAAAAGAATTGAAAATAAAATGCACATACATTTACTCTTTGGCCACAAAGAGACACAGAAAGGATACACCGGATAATAATGAGATGGGTTACCTTCAGAGAGTGGGTGGAAATGTAAAAGGTAGAGGAAATAGAAAGGGAAAGGACAATTCTCTGAACATACCTTTTTGCACATATCCTACCTTCAGAACCATGTTAATGCTTCATATATTCAAAAAAAAGTCAATAAAATCCACAAAATACTAAAACTGAATGCTAACAGAACATATTAATGCAACGGTCTCTCAAACAAATAACATTACACATCGAAAGGGGATGGTTAGTATCAAAACTAAGTCATTCTTAACACACTAATTAGACTATATGTTCTCAAGCTAAAGACAAAAGAAAAAGTTGAAAAAGAAAACCTCTAAAACCACTAAAAATAGGACAAAATACAATGAAAACTCTCCTTTTTGTACAAAAGCACTAGTAAGTTGTTCTAAAATCACTTTGTGTACATTCTAAGACTGAAGACATAAGTAAAATCTTTGTTGAAATGGGAGACAGCTTTCTCCATCAGAGAAGGAATAAGTAATTATGGAAATTAACAAAAGAGAGTGAACCCTGTGGGTTTGGACTGGCTTTGGCAACATCAATGTAGTAATTGTTTCTGTATTCTAAAAATACATATGAGCAATAGCACCTCAGTAGCAATGAGCACTCATACAACCTGGAGTTTTGTTCTAAATGCCTGTCCTCTTAAATGAACCAGGAGTTCTTGGAGAAATGGCTGATTCCAGAGCTGGGGTGGGGAAATTACAAGATAATCCTGAAATTATTTTTAGTCAAAATATAAGAAAATACTCAAAGAAGGATGGTAAAATGTCAAAAGGGCCCAGAGTCATTGTAAATTGAATATCAAAATAAATAAGGATAGCAACAGGTTATAACTCATTCAATAAAAATAAGATTCCACAAGTTGACTAATAACAAAAATAAATACTTAAAAGGTAATAATATAAATTACTTCTTTTCAGTAACATGCTACTACTAAATGTACAATAATGATGGAATTTGAAACCATCATTTACCGACTGCCATTATAATAATTGATTGAGTCAAAATTTAGTAATGGATGCTTAAAACGAGTAAAGTCAAGAGTAAGGGGATATTTATAATATCTCAGCATGCCTCATCATAAGAAAATTAATCATTATAAAATATAAACTAGCAACTTTGCAATGGAGAAATCTGATAGAAACCACCTCAACAAAATTATTAAATTAACATTTCCACTAATGACAAGAATCCACAGCAAATGCCCCCAATTATCTTGTACTGAGAATGCAATAAGTAAGGAATAATTACTTATTCCTTCTCTGATGGAGAAAGCTGTCTCCCATTTCAACAAAGATTTTACTTATGTCTTCAGTCTTAGAATGTACACAAAGTGATTTTAGAACAACTTACTAGTGCTTTTGTACAAAAAGGAGAGTTTTCATTGTATTTTGTCCTATTTTTAGTGGTTTTAGAGGTTTTCTTTTTCAACTTTTTCTTTTGTCTTTAGCTTGAGAACATATAGTCTAATTAGTGTGTTAAGAATGACTT
>NW_020262986.1:0-2703 GCF_003255815.1 Theropithecus gelada | reverse complement strand
TGAGACACACAACACCTGGAAAATCGGGTAACTCCCACCCCAATACTACCCTTTAAGCAAACAGGCACACCTGGAGATAATATCCCACACCTGGCCAGGAGGGTCCCATGCCCACGGAGCCTCCCTCATTGCTAGCAGAGCAGTCTGTGATCTCGAGGCAAGGCAGCAGGGAGGCTGGGGGGAGGGGCGCCCACCATTGCTGAGGCTTAAGTAGGTAAACAAAGCCACTGGGAAGCTCCAACTGGGTGGAGCTCACAGCAGCTCAAGGAAACCTGCCTGTCTCTGTAGACTCCACCTCTGGGGACAGGGCACAGATAACTACAAAAGCAGCAGAAACCTCTGCAGATGCAAACGACTCTGTCTGACAGCTTTGAAGAGAGCAGTGGATCTCCCAACACGGAGGTTGAGATCTGAGAAGGGACAGACTCCCTGCTCAAGTGGGTCCCTGACCCCTGAGTAGCCTAACTGGGAGACATCCCCCAGTAGGGGCAGTCTGACACCCCACACCTCACATGGTGGAGTACACCCCTGAGAGGAAGCCTCCAAAGCAAGAATCAGACAGGTACACTCACTGTTCAGCAATATTCTATCTTCTGCAGCCTCTGCTGCTGACACCCAGGCAAACAGGGTCTGGAGTGGACCTCAAGCAATCTCCAACAGACCTACAGCTGAGGGTCCTGACTGTTAGAAGGAAAACTATCAAACAGGAAGGACACCTACACCAAAACCCCATCAGTACGTCACCATCATCAAAGACCAGAGGCAGATAAAACCACAAAGATGGGGAAAAGCAGGGCAGAAAAGCTGGAAATTCAAAAAATAAGAGTGCATCTCCCCCGGCAAAGGAGCGCAGCTCATCGCCAGCAACGGATCAAAGCTTGACGGAGAATGACTTCGATGAGATGAGAGAAGAAGGCTTCAGTCCATCAAACTTCTCAGAGCTAAAGGAGGAATTACGTACCCAGTGCAAAGAAACTAAAAATCTTGAAAAAAAAGTGGAAGAATTGATGGCTAGAGTAATTAATGCAGAGAAGGTCATAAACGAAATGAAAGAGATGAAAACCATGACACGAGAAATACGTGACAAATGCACAAGCTTCAGTAACCGACTCGATCAACTGGAAGAAAGAGTATCAGCGATTGAGGATCAAATGAATGAAATGAAGCGAGAAGAGAAACCAAAAGAAAAAAGAAGAAAAAGAAATGAACAAAGCCTGCAAGAAGTATGGGATTATGTAAANNNAAAGGCTTTTGACAAAATTCAACAGCCCTTCATGCTAAAAACGCTCAATAAATTCGGTATTGATGGAACGTACCTCAAAATAATAAGAGCTATTTATGACAAACCCACAGCCAATATCATACTGAATGGGCAAAAACTGGAAAAATTCCCTTTGAAAACTGGCACAAGACAGGGATGCCCTCTCTCACCACTCCTATTCAACATAGTGTTGGAAGTTCTGGCTAGGGCAATCAGGCAAGAGAAAGAAATCAAGGGTATTCAGTTAGGAAAAGAAGAAGTCAAATTGTCCCTGTTTGCAGATGTCATGATTGTATATTTAGAAAACCCCATTTTCTCAGCTCAAAATCTCCTTAAGCTGATAAGCAACTTCAGCAAAGTCTCAGGATACAAAATTAATGTGCAAATATCACAAGCATTCTTATACATCAGTAACAGACAAACAGACAGTCAAATCATGAATGAACTTCCATTCTCAATTGCTTCAAAGAGAATAAAATACCTAGGAATCCAACTTACAAGGGATGTAAAGGACGTCTTCAAGGAGAACTACAAACCACTGCTCAGTGAAATAAAAGAGGACACAAACAAATGGAAGTGCATACCATGCTCATGGATAGGAAGAATCAATATCGTGAAAATGGCCATACTGCCCAAGGTTATTTATAGATTCAATGCCATCCCCATCAAGCTACCAATGAGTTTCTTCACAGAATTGGAAAAAACTGCTTTAAAGTTCATATGGAACCAAAAAAGAGCCCGCATCTCCCAGACAATCCTAAGTCAAAAGAACAAAGCTGGAGGCATCACGCTACCTGACTTCAAACTCTACTACAAGGCTACAGTAACCAAAACAGCATGGTACTGGTACCAAAACAGAGATCTAGACCAATGGAACAGAACCGAGTCCTCAGAAATAATACCACACACCTACAGCCATCTGATCTTTGACAAACCTGACAAAAACAAGAAATGGGGAAAGGATTCCCTATTTAATAAATGGTGCTGGGAAAATTGGCTAGCCATAAGTAGAAAGCTGAAACTGGATCCTTTCCTTACTCCTTATACGAAAATTAATTCAAGATGGATTAGAGACTTAAATGTTAGACCTAATACCATAAAAATCCTTGAGGGAAACCTAGGTAGTACCATTCAGGACATAGGCATGGGCAAAGACTTCATGTCTAAAACACCAAAAGCAACAGCAACAAAAGCCAAAACTGACAAATGGGATCTCATTAAACTAAAGAGCTTCTGCACAGCAAAAGAAACTGCCATCAGAGTGAACAGGCAACCTACAGAATGGGAGAAAATTTTTGCAATCTATCCATCTGACAAAGGGCTAATATCCAGAACCTAAAAAGAACTCAAACAAATTTGCAAGAAAAAAACAAACAACCCCATCAAAAAGTGGGTAAAGGATATGAACAGACATTTCTCAAAAGAAGACATTCATACAGCCA
>NW_020262985.1:0-2703 GCF_003255815.1 Theropithecus gelada | reverse complement strand
ACGTAGATTTGGTCTTTTTACATAATCCCATACTTCTTGCAGGCTTTGTTCATTTCTTTTTCTTCTTTTTCTTTTGATTTCTCTTCTCGCTTCATTTCATTCATTTGATCCTCAATCGCTGATACTCTTTCTTCCAGTTGATTGAGTCGGTTACTGAAGCTTGTGCATTTGTCACGTATTTCTCGTGTCATGGTTTTCACCTCTTTCATTTCGTTTATGACCTTCTCTGCATTAATTACTCTAGCCATCAATTCTTCCACTTTTTTTTCAAGATTTTTAGTTTCTTTGCACTGGGTACGTAATTCCTCCTTTAGCTCTGAGAAATTTGATGGACTGAAGCCTTCTTCTCTCATCTCGTCAATGTCATTCTCTGTCCAGCTTTGATGCATTGCTGGCGATGAGCTGCGCTCCTTTGCCGGGGCAGATGCGCTATTATTTTTTGAATTTCCAGCTTTTCTGCCCTGCTTTTTCCCTATCTTTGTGGTTTTATCTGCCTCTGGTCTTTGATGATGGTGACGTACTGATGGGGTTTTGGTGTAGGTGTCCTTCCTGTTTGTTAGTTTTCCTTCTAACAGTCAGGACCCTCAGCTGTAGGTCTGTTGGAGATTGCTTGAGGTCCACTCCAGACCCTGTTTGCCTGGGTATCAGCAGCAGAGGCTGCAGAAGATAGAATATTTCTGAACAGCAAGTGTACCTGTCTGATTCTTGCTTTGGAAGCTTCCTCTCAGGGGTGTATTCCACCCTGTGAGGTGTGGGGTGTCAGACTGCCCCTAGTGGGGGATGTCTCCCAGTTAGGCTACTCAGGAGTCAGGGACCCACTTGAGCAGGGAGTCTGTCCCTTCTCAGATCTCAACCTCTGTGTTGGGAGATCCACTGCTCTCTTCAAAGCTGTCAGACAGAGTCGTTTGCGTCTGCAGAGGTTTCTGCTGTGTTCGTTATTGTTTACTGTGCCCTGTCCCCAGAGGTGGAGTCTACAGAGACAGGCAGGTTTCCTTGAGCTGCTGTGAGCTCCACCCAGTTTGAGCTTCCCAGCAGCTTTATTTACCTACTTAAGCCTCAGCAATGGTGGGCACCCCTCCCCCAGCCTCGCTGCTGCCTTGCTGGTAGATCACAGACTGCTGTGCTAGCAATGAGGGAGGCTCCGTGGGAATGGGACCCTCCCGGCCAGGTGTGGGATATAATCTCCTGGTGTGCCTGTTTGCTTAAAGTGCAGTATTGGGGTGGGAGTTACCCGATTTTCCAGGTGTTGTGTGTTTCAGTTCCCCTGGCTAGGAAAAGGGATTCCCTTCCCCCTTGCACTTCCCAGGTGAGGCGATGCCTCGCCCTGCTTCAGCTCTCACTGGTTGGGCTGCAGCAGCTGACCAGCACCAATTGTCCGGCACTCCCCAGTGAGATGAACCCAGTACCTCAATTGAAAATGCAGAAATCACTGGTCTTCTGTGTCGCTCGCGCTGGGAGTTGGAGACTGGAGCTGTTCCTATTCGGCCATCTTGCTCCGCCCCCTCCGAAAGTCACTTTTTATGGTCATCTCATCTTTTAAAATATGTGCTTTGGCTGTAGACATATCTTGGGGGGATACAAATTATATTAATCATCAGAATAATTGCTGGAATATGGATCAGATTTTTAAATTCCTAAGATGCATTTATTTCCTTTCAAGGTCAGTAGCCACAACTATAAATGTGAGAAGTCCAGCCTCAAATAAATGCTTCACTTCACATGACATGCTCTCTTCTCAGACATTTACTAGAAACATATTTTAGAAAAATTCTTAAAAGAAAAAATATACATAAACATGAAAATAGTGTTTTGTATTAGTGTTTTCTTATCACAAACACTAAAATAATCCCCCACTAATCATGGCATCTTATAAAGCAAGATGATATTTTATGCCATCTATTTGTAACATGATGCATAAAACATTATAATATAACTGTTTTAGAGATTGCATTGGTAACATGCCTTTATAAATCCATAAAGCATTCAGAAGGAAGAAGGAATACATATTGTTCTGCTCCTATCTTAGTGTTCTTACTTTCCAATAAATTAAATTATTTTATAGAATCCAGTTATGATGTTAGATAATAGATCCTAGAAAGGAGAAAAATAAACCTCTTCCCAACTACCCTTCCATTGTATCTTTAGTCACTCTCTGTTAAGTGATGAAGTATTCTGTTCAAGTGGAAACTATTCTGCTATGAACAGACTCTTAGGTAGTGGGAGCCAGATGTCTTTTTCTTTCTGAGATCCTGAGCTACTTGGTAATATTGACTTTGTTTTATTCATCTCTGCAACACCGGCACCTAAAGCAGTGGTTAGCACAATGCAACAAACTATTTCTGTATTTAATAAATATGCAAAAACTACTGTTGTCCTCAAAGCCAATAGAGAGACACTTCTTCACATTAGTTCTCAGCTTTGATAAATAGACACCAACTGAAAAACACTTCTGTCTGGTAGGTTGTTTTCTACAATTTCTATGAAATATAAAGCAGATTCTTAATTTTTTCCCAATTGCCTTCATGCTTAAAAAGTACACAAAAATTTACTTTTTATAAGTAATGATGAAAAAGTCAAAATAGAACAAAAATATTAATAACAAAGAAGAAATTTTGTGCATATTAAGAAACCTTCAGAGAGCCAGCCAATGCTAGCACTGAAACCTAAGTAGCATTTGGCTTATATCTTTTCACTTTCTTTTTT
>NW_020262984.1:2892-8791 GCF_003255815.1 Theropithecus gelada | reverse complement strand
GAGGCGGTGCCTGAGGCCTTCCCCGAGCTGTACTGGCAGGCCCCACCCTCCTACCTGGGGGACCGGGTAAGCAGGGCATCAGGTCTGGGGGAGGCACTTTGAGGATGGCCAGGACGCCTGAGAGGGTTGGGAGCCAGGAGTGGGGCTCTGTCCACCGAGGGGGAGCTCCATGAGGGTCCACGAGGGTGCCCAGGCCCTGTCCCAGGTAGGACGAGTATCCGGGCCCAGCTCGGGGGCCCTGTGCTTGGGGTGCCCAGACCACTGCTGATGGGCTCTGAGCCTGTGGCCAGGGTCTGGCCGGGTCACCTCTGTCTGTCCCGCCTCCAGGTCTCATCCTACGGTGGGACCCTCCGTTATGAACTGCACTCGGAGACCCAGCGGGGAGACGTCTTTGTCCCCACGGAGAGCAGGCCGGATGTGGTGCTGCAGGTGAGGGAGCTGCAGCTCAGCCACGTGGTTGGGTGGGTGTGGTGGGCGTGGCCCAGCGGCTCCGTGGTCCAGGCCCGGGCCGACCCTCACCTACCCATGTGCCTCCCCAGGGCAACCAGATGAGCATCACATTCCTGGAGCCGGCATACCCCATGCCCGGCCACATTCACCGTGGGCAGCTGCAGCTGGTGGAGGTGAGGGGAGCTGGCTTGGGCACCCGGGTCCCTCCCAGACCTCAGCACACCCGAGAAGGCCGGAAGGGGTCCCAGTACTGCTGTGCCTATTCTCTGTGGTGGAAAACAGCCCAGGAGCAGAAGCGGGCGGGGGCTGGGGGAGTGCACACACCCGTTGTCAGACATCTTCCGCGCTAGGGTCACCCTGGGGTGTGATGCCGTCTTCCCACCTGCTTTGCGAGTCCCTGATCCCTGAGGGGTGAGCAGCTGCTCAGCCGCTGTTGGCTTCCTCCTCCATGCACTGCTCGTTAGCATCTTTTGCCCATTTCTCTTTGACTTGTGGGTCTTTTTCCATCCTTTTAGAGGAGTTCTTTGTTATTCTTGGTGCTTACCCTCTGTCAGACTTCAGAGTAACAACCGTCTTCTCCCATTTCACAGCTCATCTGGTTTTCCTTTGCTTTTTTTTTTTTTTTTTTTTTGAGATGGAGTCTGGCTCTGTCGTCCAGGCTGGAGTGCGATGGTGCAATCTCGGCTCACTGCAGCCTCCACCTCCCAGGTTCAAGTGATTCTTCTGCCTCAGCTTCCCAAGTAGCTGGGACTATAGGCACCCACCACCACGCCTGGATAATTTTGTATTTTTAGTAGAGACGGGGATTTGCCGTGTTGGCCAGGCTGGTCTTGAACTCCTGACTTCAGGTGATCCTCCCGCCTCAGCCTCCCAAAGTGCTGGGATTACAGGCGTGAGCCACCATGCCCAGCCTGAGCTGTCTTTTGATGAACAGTCTTATAGTTAATGTACTTGAATTTATCCTTTTTCCCTTGGCAGCAAGCGTTTTTGCATCTTGTTTGAGAAAGTATCTGTCACTACTTGATCAGAAAGGACCCGTCTGTATTTTCTTCTAGAAGCTTGACTGTTCTCTTTGTGTATTTCAATTCTTTTTTTTTTTTTGAAGCAGAGTCTTGCTCTATCACCCAGGCTGGAGTGCAGTGGCTGAATCTCAGCTCACTGCAAGCTCCGCCTCCCAGGTTTACGCCATTCTCCTGCCTCAACCTCCCTAGTAGCTGGGACTACAGGCACCCGCCACCTCGCCTGGCTAGTTTTTTGTATTTTTTAGTAGAGACAGGGTTTCACCGTGTTAGCCAGGATGGTCTCCATCTCCTGACCTCGTGATCCACCCATCTCAGCCTTCCAAAGTGCTGGGATTACAGGCTGGAGCCACTGCGCCCAGCCGTATTTCAATTCTTAAGGCATCAGGAGCTGGTTTGGTGTGTGGTGTGAGGCAGGGATCTAGATGCTCTGACCACATGGGAGACTGATTTTTCTACCTGTGTGTACCTCTTCCTGCCCCGTGGTCTTTGTGCCCCTCCATCCCTTGCAGGGCTGGGGGGTTTGTTCTAGGCTTCCTGTTCTGTCCCATTGAGTGTGGCCCCACTGAGGTGCCATCCTGGACCCACAGGGGAACTTCCGGCACACGGAGACTCGCAACACTGTGTCCCGTGAGGAGCTCATGATGGTGCTTGCCAGCCTGGAGCAGCTGCAGATCCGTGCCCTCTTCTCGCAGATCTCCTCGGCTGTCTCCCTGCGCAGGGTGGCACTGGAGGTGGCCAGCCCAGCAGGCCAGGGTACCCTGGCCAGCAATGTGGAGCTGTGCCTGTGCCCCGCTAGCTACCGGGGGGACTCATGCCAGGTGAGGTCAGGACAACACCAGACTGTGAGGTGGCTCACCTGTGCACGCCCTTCCCTCCAGCATCTTCCCTGTGTTCCCTTCCTTGCTGCCTCTACTTCCTGTCTCCCTACTCGCCTCTCTTCCTGCCCCTGCCCTTTGCAGGCTGCTGGCCAACTCATGGGCCTGCCCATCCCCTGCTGCCCGTCTGCCTGCCCCTTGTCTGCCTGCCGCTCATCCGACTGCCCCTCCATGCACACACCCTCCATACCCCTTCCCCACCTACTCCAGGCCCCACCCACTGGGTCACCTGGACATCCCCCACTGACCATCCTGGCATCTGCCTGTCATTCACTGCCTGTCATCCTGGCATCTGCCTGTCATTCTGTCTGTCCCTTGCCCACTGTGCGTCCGTCCAGTTGCTAATCTGTCTGTCTGCTGTAACTTTGCTCCTTCTGTATGAGGAGGTTTGTGGTTGGACATCTCCTAGAAGGAGTGGAAAAAGCAGGTCCTGGTCCACGTGGAGGGGTTGGTCACCAGCCCCAAGGCCTGGTCATTCCTGAGACAGGACATCTGTGTGACTTTGAGAGCCATGTCCTCAAACAGCAGCCAGGTGCTGGCCTACCTCCAGCCAGCTGAGGCCAGGAGTTCCTGACCAGCGTCTGACCCACCGGTGACCACACTCCATGGGTTCCCAGTGCCTTGTGCCTGCAGGATCCCTGAGGGTCTGACCTGTGAGCCTGCAGGGTGGGGCCCCTCATCCTCTCAATCGCTGATGCCACCTGTCCCCTTATGCCCTCAGGAATGTGCCCCCGGCTTCTATCGGGACGTCAAAGGTCTCTTCCTGGGCCGATGTGTCCCTTGTCAGTGCCACGGACACTCAGACCGCTGCCTCCCTGGCTCTGGCATCTGTGTGGTGAGTGGGGGCTGGCGGGGCCGGCGGGGGGCACATTCACTGAAGGCACAATCAGGCGTGCCAGGGAAGACTAGGGACTGCACTTCCAGGTCAGCTGAGGTCTGGGGAAGGGTGTTGCCCAGCGGAGGACCATCTGGCCTTGGGCACAGAGTCCGAGGCAGGGGTGGTGGGAGCTGCACAGACTTGGCAGTAGGATGTGTGTGTCTACCATAGCACTGACTGTCCATTCTGCCCCAGGACTGCCAGCACAACACCGAAGGAGCTCAATGTGAGCGCTGCCAGGCTGGCTTTGTGAGCAGCAGGGAGGACCCCAGTGCCCCCTGTGTCAGCTGCCCCTGCCCCCTCTCAGTGCCTTCCAACAAGTAAGCTCCTCCAGGGATGAGGCCCTGACGGTGCCACACTCCCTTCACCCCGCAGCGGGATGGGTTCCCACTGCCCTCTGCAGAGGCCTGGACAGCTGGGGGTGTCCGTGAGGTCTGGACCCCAGACGCCTGGTGTGTGTTCCAGCCTAGGCACAGTGTGTTCGCCCGGGCACTGCCAGGTTCCTAGTGACTGATGCTGCTGGTCTTTGCAGCTTTGCCGAGGGCTGTGTCCTGCGAGGTGGCCGCACCCAGTGCCTCTGCAAACCTGGTTATGCAGGCGCCTCCTGTGAGCGGTGAGCTGGGGCCAGGGCAGCGGGGCAGGGCCTGAGTGCTGACCCCAGGATACACGAGGGTGGGGGCCACGGGCCACTGACCACTGATGGCCCCTCCCCACCCTGCTCCCAGGTGTGCGCCCGGCTTCTTTGGGAACCCACTGGTGCTGGGCAGCTCCTGCCAGCCTTGTGACTGCAGCGGCAATGGTGACCCCAACCTGCTCTTCAGCGACTGCGACCCCCTGACGGGTGCCTGCCGTGGCTGCCTGCGCCACACCACTGGGCCACGCTGCGAGATCTGTGCCCCCGGCTTCTATGGCAACGCGCTGCTGCCCGGCAACTGCACCCGTAGGCGTCGGGCTGGGAGGGATGCACCCTGGGGAGGGTTGCGCAGGGAGGAGGGAGGCCTGCTGGGCATACCCCAGAAGTGGCTGTGTGCCTGATGCTGGGGCCCAGCCAGGACAAGATGGAGTCAGCCTTCTGTGCTCATGGTCAACCCTTTCTCCCCCGCTATGATCAGGCTCTCCCGCCCCAACGATCAGGCCCCTTCACCATCAGGCCTTCCCCCGACCATCACACCCTTTCTCCCTACCACAGTCAGACCCTCCCCATACCAGGATCACATCCCCCCTCCCCGACCCATGGTCAGACTTTACCCCGCTGTGATCAGGCCCTTCCCTTCACCATCAGACCCTCCCCCTAACCCGTGATCAGGCCCCCCCATTTCACAATCACATCCCCTCTCCCCCCACAATCAGGGCCCTCTCACGGTTAGACACCACCAGCAATGCCCTGCCACTGGCAGCGGACACCAGCCATCAGCCATCAGAGCAGGGCAGGCCGTGGTGGGGAGTCTGCAGGTCCCTCGGGCCCAGCGGAGGCAGCTGGGGAGTGGGGCCAGGCTGGGACAGGAGTGGGTAGCTGGGTGGTCCGGCGGCCTGGAACCGGCAGAGCAGGAGGCAGTGAAGTGAGGGCTTAGTGGGGTGCATAGGGGCTACCTAGGGGGTGAGAGGGCCCAGGGCTGCAGTCATGGACCCCTTCTGCAGGGTGTGACTGTGCCCCATGTGGGACAGAGGCCTGCAACCCCCATAGCGGGCAATGCCTGTGCAAGGCGGGTGTGACTGGGCGGCGCTGTGACCGCTGTCAGGTGAGGCTGTGCGGTAAGCAAGGCTGGGTGGGTGGGGCCTGGGGACTGGAGTTGGGGCCTGGGGAGAGGCTGATAGGTGGGGCTGAGGGGCGGTGTTTGATGGGCGGAGCCTCAGGGGGCAGGGCCAGATGGGCAGGACCCCTGGCCTCCTGGTTGGTCTGGGACAGTCTTGAGGGCTGGGCAGGGCAGTGACTACAGCCTGTGCCACAGGAGGGACATTTTGGCTTCGAAGGCTGCGGAGGCTGCCGCCCGTGTGCTTGTGGACCGGCCGCCGAGGGCTCCGAGTGCCACCCCCAGAGCGGACAGTGCCACTGCCGACCAGGGACCATGGGACCCCAATGCCGCGAGTGTGCCCCTGGCTACTGGGGGCTCCCTGAGCAGGGCTGCAGGCGTGAGTGCTGGCAGGTCACAGGAGGGTGGATGGGGACTTCTGAATGGGGGACGCCCCAAGGTCCCAGGCTGGCCATGCTCACCCAAGCCCCCCACCACAGGCTGCCAGTGCCCTGGGGGCCGCTGTGACCCTCACACGGGCCGCTGCACCTGCCCCCCAGGGCTCAGTGGGGAACGCTGTGACACCTGCAGCCAGCAGCATCAGGTGCCTGTTCCAGGTGGGCCTGGGGACCACAGCGTCCACTGTGAAGGTGCGTCCTCAACACCCCACTTCCCCACACCTGGGTGGAGTGGGAATCCAAGTCCTACACTGCCTGGTGACCCCTGTGTTAACTTCAACCTCCCAGAGTGGTCCCAGCTGCCTTCCATTTCCCAAGAGACCCATGTCCAACTCCATGCTGAGGAGCACTGTGGCTCCAATGCTGGCTGTACCCCTCTACTGTCCTTAGCCTTCCTGTGTGCCCTGGCCCCACCCCATCTGCCGGCCCTGCCTCCCCACTGACCCCACCCCTCCACTGGCCCCGCCTCACCCTCTGGCCCCACCCC
>NW_020262984.1:0-2886 GCF_003255815.1 Theropithecus gelada | reverse complement strand
CCACTGACCCCACCCCTCCACTGGCCCCGCCTCACCCTCTGGCCCCACCCCCTCCACTGGCCCCACCGCCTCACCCCCACCCCACTGTATATTCTCCCCATCCTTTTGTGGATTCCTGGTACCCACTCAGTTCCCTGCTGACCTAACTCCTGTAATGACCTTTCAGGAAGCCCCATGCTGTCCTTTGACCTCCACTAACCTTGTCATTTTCATCCCAGCCCAGTCGCCTGTGCCAACCCCATGATGACCTCATGACCCCACCCTGACCCATTCCTCCGGCTTCCCCCATGACCCTGGTGCCGGCCCCAACCCCTTGTGCTGGTCCTACCTTCTCCCTGGGTGACCCCATGCCCTTCACCCCTATCAGACTCCTACCTGACCCCATGACTCTGCCAGAACCCTGGGACCTCCCCACGGGTCCTGTGTCCCTAAGCTGACCTCATGACCCTCTGGCTGAGCCCTCCCCACCCGGATGACCCCAGGGCCCCAGCTGATCATTCTCCCCTGACCTGACCCCATGACACTGACCTGTGAACCCACATTGCCTGCAGTGTGTGACCACTGTGTGGTCCTGCTCCTGGACGACCTGGAACGGGCCGGCACCCTCCTCCCCGCCATCCGCGAGCAACTGCGTGGCATCAATGCCAGCTCTGTGGCCTGGGCCCGTCTGCACAGGCTGAACGCCTCCATCACTGACCTGCAGGTACTGAGCGTCCCAGCCTTCCCTCCCCAACCCAGGCCAGTGTATGCCCTCACCTTCCACTCTCCACAGAGCCAGCTCCGGAGCCCCCTGGGGCCCCGCCACGAGACGGCACAGCAGCTGGAGGTGCTGGAGCAGCAAAGCACAAGCCTTGGGCAGGATGCACAGCAGCTGGACAGCCAGGCAGGAGCCCCAAGACCCCCCAGGGCCCTGGGAGGCTTTTCCCTGTGTTTCCCGTGGTTCGCTTGTCCTCATTCAGCAGATGTTACTTCATGCCTTGCGCATGTGTCAGTGCAGGGGACAGGAGCTCGAGAATCTTAGGGGTTGACCAGGTCACTGAATTACTTTCTAAACTACTTAATACAGTTGTTTACAGTGTATAATATCACTTAAATGTCTTTTTTTTTTTTTTTTTTTTTTTAGACAGAGTTTCGCTCTTGTTGCCCAGGCTGGAGTGCAATGGCGCAATCTCAGTCCACCATAACCTCTGCCTCCTGGGTTCAAGCGATTCTTCTGCCTCAGCCTCCTGAGTAGCTGGGATTACAGGCATGCACCACCACGCCCGGCTAATTTTGTATTTTAGTACAGATGGGGTTTCTCCATTTTGGTCAGGCTGGTCTCGAACTCCCGACCTCAGGTGATCTGCCCATCTTGGCCTCCCAAAGTGCTGGGGTTACAGACATGAGCCACCGTGGCTGGCCTCAAATGTCTTAATGAGTAACTGTTTCATTAAATTGACAAGAAGTAATAAATGGCAAGTAATAACTAATTATTTTAGGTAAGTAACAAATGATAAATAACAAGTCATCAGACAGAGAGTTAAATAGATAAGAAGTCCCTCTTCCCTGGGACCCTCAGCGCCCCCAGACCCCAGGCCCTCCCTTGCCACCCTGACCCTCGCCTACCAGCGGCGTGGGCTAGTGGGTTCTGCCTCCCCAGGCCACGGGGACCCGAGAGCAGGCGAGCCGATTGCTGGCCGGCACCGAGGCCACGCTGGGCCGGGCGAAGACGCTGTTGGCGGCTATCCGGGCTGTGGACCGCACCCTGAGCGGTAGGGGCCAGCCCAGCCAGGCTCAGGGCTCAGAGCCAGGAGGGCTGCCTGGGGCAGGGGCGGGGGTGCCTGGCCAAGCTCGGCCTGGAAGAACAGGCAGGGTCTGTCTGCTTAGATGGGAGACGGCGCCTCGAGTGAACAGTAGGGCGGGGTCGGGAGGTCGGCGACACAGCCATGTGGCCAAACAGGTGGCCCCAGGAGACATCAGACCCCTCGACAGCCTCCCCAGGAAATGTGCTGGTTAGATGTTCACGCTCACAGATGTCCCGTAGTACACACTGAGACACAGGACTTAGGAGAGACTTGGTTCCCTGAGCCTGCCTAACAGGACCTGCTGGCCCAGCCTGAGGGTTGGCAGGGGGTGCCATTTCAGAGAGAGATGACCAGGGGGCAGGGTGGGCCAGGCGGCGAGGGGAAGGACGAGAAGGCCTCGGAAGCCAGCTGAGCAGAGTGGTGTCAGGGTGTTGGGGCAGCCGTGGCCTTTGGCCCAGGGGCTCTAGGGGCCACCCAGGTGCACTCAGGTTCTGGGCCGCTGGCCTGCCAAGGGTGGCGGGGCTGGGGTCTTAGGCTTGGAAGCCAGCAGGCAGGTGCACTAGTACGGGTGGCCCCAGGCTCTGACGACCCCCTGCCCCACAGAGCTCATGTCCCAGACCGGCCACCTGGGGCTGGCCAATGCCTCGGCTCTGTCAGGTGAGCAGCTGCGCCGGACGCTGGCCGAGGTGGAGCGGCTGCTCTGGGAGATGCGGGCCCGGGACCTGGGGGCCCCGCGGGCAGCTGCTGAGGCTGAGTTGGCTGCAGCGCAGAGATGTGAGTGGTGTTGGCCCTGGCAGGCGGGGTGAGGAGAGGCAGGGACCTGGGAGCTCCAAGGGGGAGGTCACCGTGGAGTGGCATCAGGTGGGTATCACAGGGCAGATGGGACTGGTGGTCACCAAGTGGAGACCAGGGGTCACAAAGGAGCCTGGCTTCCAAAGTGACCAACCTCACCCTGGTCTCGGCTAGTGCTGGCCCGAGTGCAGGAGCAGCTGAGCAGCCTCTGGGAGGAGAACCAGGCACTGGCCACACACACCCGCGACCGGCTGGCCCAGCATGAGGCCGGTCTCATGGACCTTCGAGAGGCCTTGAACCGGGCAGTGGA
>NW_020262983.1:0-2705 GCF_003255815.1 Theropithecus gelada | reverse complement strand
CATTCACTGTCTTTAAAGTCAAAAGACACTTTTGCAACAATATGGATGTTCCTGCAGCCTGGTATGCTAAGTGAAATAAGCCAGATGCAGAAAGACAAATACTGCATGACTTCACTCCTATGTGGAACTTAAGAAGGTTGATCCCACTGAATTAGAGAGCAGCACGGCAGTTACTAGAGGCTGGGGTGGTTCCACAGGGAGGGGCAATTGTAGAGATACTGATTAAAGCATTCATATTAGAGTTAGATAGAAGGAATAAGTTCAAGAGTGCTGTTGTACAGCATGGTGACTCTAGTTAATGACGATATATTGTATTCTTGAAAACTGCTCAGACAGTAGATGTTTGAATTTCTCATCACAAAAATGATAACTATGCGTAAGGTAATGCATTTGTTACTTAGTTAGATTTGAGCATTTCACAGTGTATATATACTGAAGAACATCATGTATACAATGAATTTATACAACTGTATATGTTAATTAAAAAATAAATTTAAAAAAGCAGTCACAGTTGATATAATGGCAAAAGTTATAGTTCTTACTGTATTGAGCATATTACATTTCTACTAGAGGAAGGCTGTTTATAAAATTTCACAGCAAATCATGTTAAAATTTTCAGAGTATTGTGCTTGATGTGTTGATGCATTTCTTCATACATGTACTGGGAGCTCAGAGATTTTTTTGTCAATCAGAAGTGGGGGCATTGTTACCAGTGAAAAGCATGGGCGCATCACAACGAATCTGTCTGTCTGCCAGATGCACCCTCATTGTAAACCAAAGGACCTTATTGCTCCCTTAAAAAATAAGAAAATGTCATTCTTAATCAACCAGAATGTCTTTTTCCCTCATGCGCATCACCTTACTGAAAGGTTCTCTTTGTTCGCTTAAATCTATTTCAAACTCCATAAACACTTCTCTCTGTTTCCTCTTGCAAAGCAGAATATACTTCCTTGGCGACATTATGTGGTTGATAGTTTAGAAAATTATTTTTAATGTCCTTATTTACCTACCATCCTTTTCCCATACACAGATTGAAGAGATCAGCAAAGATTAGCTCTTTCTACTCTACTGTCTTCCATTCTATGCTTTCTCGTGATTTATTCCGGAAATTAGGATATATTTTATTATTATATAAATCATTATTAAATTATTTGTATTGAAGAACAACAGAATCATTATGAGTGATACAAATGGATTTATTACAGGGATAGGATCTTACACAATTCTGAGACTGGCTTAAGCAAGCCATGTAATTTGTTATCCTGTAACCAAACGTAACTAAATGTTCTGGTCATGACATCAGCTAGTCTGGTTGGCAGGGAGCAAAGACAAACATGAAAAGGGGATATCTGGTTTGGGCATGGAAGCTCAGCCCTGTAATCCCAGCACATTGACAGGCCAAGGTAGGAGGATTATTTGAGGCCTATATTTCAAAAAAGGAGTATCCAGGCCAAGTGGACCCCTCCCAGGTGAAATGGAATTCATTAAATTAACAGGAATCAATATTTTTCAATGACCACTTCTATTCTCCAACTTCACTGACGCCAGACACCTGCAGAAGAACTGGCACACTTTGCCACAGACATACATATGAACCATGCCGAAGAACAGAGGAAAATAAAGGAATGTGGTGGAAGCTGAAGGGATTAAAGCCCAAACGCTGCACAAGGAGATCAGCAGGGTTTAAGAGGAGCTGAGAGTTCTGAAGCCACTAGTTGCCAACAGGGTGAACCAGCCAAGGTGTGACAATGTGCTTGAGCTGCAGCCGCACCTGATGTTGTATCAGCTTTCTGTGATTCATTCTGATTCCTAAATCCTGTGCAAACGACTCTTGAAGCCTAACTTAGAAGCATGCCATCATTGCTTACTACCTTTTATATCTAAGTGTTCCCATTTGTGATGATTTTTATTTCTCTCTCATTTGGCCAGGGTACAGTTTGAAAATATTTTTCAGAAAATTAATATGAGTAGTAAACTTTCTACATATTGGAGCATAATTTCTCTTTGAAAATCTGTACTATTGTACAACNTGTCGCCCAGGCTGGATTGTAGTGGCCGGATCTCAGCTCACTGCAAGCTCCGCCTGCCGGGTTCATGCCATTCTCCTGCCTCAGCCTCCGGAGTAGCTGAGACTACAGGTGCCCGCCACCTCGCCCGGCTAGTTTTTTGTATTTTTTAGTAGAGACGGGGTTTCACCATGTTAGCCAGGATGGTCTTGATCTTGTGACCTCATGATCCGCCTGTCTCGGCCTCCCAAAGTGCTGGGATTAGCATAATTTCTCTTTGAAAATCTGTACTATTGTACAACTTTCTGGGTTTCGTTAATGGTGGCCTTGCCATTGTTGCTCCTATTTGCTGTGTTATATTGCTATTGTTATTGTTTACAGGAGCGGTCTAAATACAGATTCATTCCTGCTATGCCTATATCTTGTTTTTTATTTTTTCCTAAAGATGATTATCAGAGCTTCTAGTGATTTTTTGAAACTCATAGTTTTAGTGGTATAGTTAGATATTATTGCATTTCATTATTTTTTTGCTGTAGTAAAATAAGCTATTTTTATGTATGGATTCGTGTCTAGGTCACATAAAAATATTTTTGTTTTCTTTAGTAAATCTCTGAAGCATTTGTCTATCCTAGTGGCTAAGTATTTAAAAAAACTTAAAGAGTCAATTATTTGTGTGATGAAGCATTATCCATTTTCAGT
>NW_020262982.1:0-2705 GCF_003255815.1 Theropithecus gelada | reverse complement strand
TTGGAAAACACTCTTCAGGATATCATCCAGGAGAACTTCCCCAACCTAGTAGGGCAGGCCAACATTCAAATCCAGGAAATACAGAGAACGCCACAAAGATACTCCTCGAGAAGAGCAACTCCAAGACACATAATTGCCAGATTCACCAAAGTTGAAATGAAGGAAAAAATCTTAAGGGCAGCCAGAGAGAAAGGTCGGGTTACCCACAAAGGGAAGCCCATCAGACTCACAGCAGATCTCTCGGCAGAAACTCTACAAGCCAGAAGAGAGTGGGGGCCAATATTCAACATTCTTAAAGAAAAGAATTTTAAACCCAGAATTTCATATCCAGCCAAACTAAGTTTCATAAGTGAAGGAGAAATAAAATCCTTTACAGATAAGCAAATGCTTAGAGATTTTGTCACCACTAGGCCTGCCTTACCAGAGACCCTGAAGGAAGCACTTAACATGGAAAGGAACAACCGGTACCAGCCATCTCAAAAACATGCCAAAATGTAAAGACCATCGAGGCTAGGAAGAAACTGCATCAACTAACGAGCAAAATAACCAGTTAATATCATAATGGCAGGATCAAGTTCACACATAACAATATTAACCTTAAATGTAAATGGACTAAATGCTCCAATGAAAAGACACAGACTGGCAAACTGGATAAAGAGTCAAGACCCATCAGTCTGCTGTATTCAGGAGACCCATCTCACACGCAGAGACATACATAGGCTCAAAATAAAGGGTTGGAGGAAGATTTACCAAGCAAATGGAGAACAAAAAAAAGTGGGGGTTGCAATATTAGTCTCTGATAAAACAGACTTTAAACCATCAAAGATCAAAAGAGACAAAGAAGGCCATTACATAATGGTAAAGGGATCAATTCAACAGGAAGAGCTAACTATCCTAAATATATATGCACCCAATACAGGAGCACCCAGATTCATAAAGCAAGTCCTTAGAGACTTACAAAGAGACTTAGACTCCCATACAATAATAATGGGAGACTTCAACACTCCACTGTCAACATTAGACAGATCAATGAGACAGAAAGTGAACAAGGATATCCAGGAATTGAACTCATCTCTGCAGCAAGCAGACCTAATAGACATCTATAGAACTCTCCACCCCAAATCAACAGAATATACATTCTTCTCAGCACCACATCGTACTTACTCCAAAATTGACCACGTAATTGGAAGTAAAGCACTCCTCAGCAAATGTACAAGAACAGAAATTATAACAAACTGTCTCTCAGACCACAGTGCAATCAAACTAGAACTCAGGACTAAGAAACTCAATCTAAACCGCTCAACTACATGGAAACTGAACAACCTGCTCCTGAATGACTACTGGGTACATAACGAAATGAAGGCAGAAATAAAGACGTTCTTTGAAACCAATGAGAACAAAGATACAACATACCAGAATCTCTGGGACACATTTAAAGCAGTGTGTAGAGGGAAATTTATAGCACTAAATGCCCACAAGAGAAAGCAGGAAAGATCTAAAATTGACACTCTAACATCGCAATTAAAAGAACTAGAGAAGCAAGAGCAAACACATTCGAAAGCTAGCAGAAGGCAAGAAATAACTAAGATCAGAGCAGAACTGAAGGAGATAGAGACACAAAAAACCCTCCAAAAAATCAATGAATCCCGGAGTTGGTTTTTTGAAAAGATCAACAAAATTGACAGACCGCTAGCAAGACTAATAAAGAAGAAAAGAGAGAAGAATCAAATCGACACAATTAAAAATGATAAAGGGGATATCACCACCGACCCCACAGAAATACAAACTACCATCAGAGAATACTATAAACACCTCTACGCAAATAAACTGGAAAATCTAGAAGAAATGGATAATTTCCTGGACACTTACACTCTTCCAAGAATAAACCAGGAAGAAGTTGAATCCCTGAATAGACCAATAGCAGGCTCTGAAATTGAGGCAATAATTAATAGCCTACCAACCAAAAAAAGTCCAGGACCAGATGGATTCACAGCTGAATTCTACCAGAGGTACAAGGAGGAGTTGGTACCATTCCTTCTGAAACTATTCCAATCAATAGAAAAAGAGGGAATCCTCCCTAACTCATTTTATGAGGCCAACATCATCCTGATACCAAAGCCTGGCAGAGATACAACAAAAAAAGAGAATTTTAGACCAATATCCCTGATGAACATCGATGCAAAAATCCTCAATAAAATACTGGCAAACCGGATTCAGCAACACATCAAAAAGCTTATCCACCATGATCAAGTGGGCTTCATCCCTGGGATGCAAGGCTGGTTCAACATTCGCAAATCAATAAACATAATCCAGCATATAAACAGAACCAAAGACAAGAACCACATGATTATCTCAATAGATGCAGAAAAGGCTTTTGACAAAATTCAACAGCCCTTCATGCTAAAAACGCTCAATAAATTCGGTATTGATGGAACGTACTTCAAAATAATAAGAGCTATTTATGACAAACCCACAGCCAATATCATACTGAATGGGCAAAAACTGGAAAAATTCCCTTTGAAAACTGGCACAAGACAGGGATGCCCTCTCTCACCACTCCTATTCAACATAGTGTTGGAAGTTCTGGCTAGGGCAATCAGGCAAGAGAAAGAAATCAAGGGTATTCAGTTAGGAAAAGAAGAAGTCAAATTGTCCCTGTTTGCAGATGACATGATTGTATATTTAGAAAACCCCATTGTCTCAAC
>NW_020262981.1:0-2705 GCF_003255815.1 Theropithecus gelada | reverse complement strand
TTGGAAAACACTCTTCAGGATATCATCCAGGAGAACTTCCCCAACCTAGTAGGGCAGGCCAACATTCAAATCCAGGAAATACAGAGAACGCCACAAAGATACTCCTCGAGAAGAGCAACTCCAAGACACATAATTGCCAGATTCACCAAAGTTGAAATGAAGGAAAAAATCTTAAGGGCAGCCAGAGAGAAAGGTCGGGTTACCCACAAAGGGAAGCCCATCAGACTCACAGCAGATCTCTCGGCAGAAACTCTACAAGCCAGAAGAGAGTGGGGGCCAATATTCAACATTCTTAAAGAAAAGAATTTTAAACCCAGAATTTCATATCCAGCCAAACTAAGTTTCATAAGTGAAGGAGAAATAAAATCCTTTACAGATAAGCAAATGCTTAGAGATTTTGTCACCACTAGGCCTGCCTTACAAGAGACCCTGAAGGAAGCACTTAACATGGAAAGGAACAACCGGTACCAGCCATCTCAAAAACATGCCAAAATGTAAAGACCATCGAGGCTAGGAAGAAACTGCATCAACTAACGAGCAAAATAACCAGTTAATATCATAATGGCAGGATCAAGTTCACACATAACAATATTAACCTTAAATGTAAATGGACTAAATGCTCCAATGAAAAGACACAGACTGGCAAACTGGATAAAGAGTCAAGACCCATCAGTCTGCTGTATTCAGGAGACCCATCTCACACGCAGAGACATACATAGGCTCAAAATAAAGGGTTGGAGGAAGATTTACCAAGCAAATGGAGAACAAAAAAAAGTGGGGGTTGCAATATTAGTCTCTGATAAAACAGACTTTAAACCATCAAAGATCAAAAGAGACAAAGAAGGCCATTACATAATGGTAAAGGGATCAATTCAACAGGAAGAGCTAACTATCCTAAATATATATGCACCCAATACAGGAGCACCCAGATTCATAAAGCAAGTCCTTAGAGACTTACAAAGAGACTTAGACTCCCATACAATAATAATGGGAGACTTCAACACTCCACTGTCAACATTAGACAGATCAATGAGACAGAAAGTGAACAAGGATATCCAGGAATTGAACTCATCTCTGCAGCAAGCAGACCTAATAGACATCTATAGAACTCTCCACCCCAAATCAACAGAATATACATTCTTCTCAGCACCACATCGTACTTACTCCAAAATTGACCACGTAATTGGAAGTAAAGCACTCCTCAGCAAATGTACAAGAACAGAAATTATAACAAACTGTCTCTCAGACCACAGTGCAATCAAACTAGAACTCAGGACTAAGAAACTCAATCTAAACCGCTCAACTACATGGAAACTGAACAACCTGCTCCTGAATGACTACTGGGTACATAACGAAATGAAGGCAGAAATAAAGACGTTCTTTGAAACCAATGAGAACAAAGATACAACATACCAGAATCTCTGGGACACATTTAAAGCAGTGTGTAGAGGGAAATTTATAGCACTAAATGCCCACAAGAGAAAGCAGGAAAGATCTAAAATTGACACTCTAACATCGCAATTAAAAGAACTAGAGAAGCAAGAGCAAACACATTCGAAAGCTAGCAGAAGGCAAGAAATAACTAAGATCAGAGCAGAACTGAAGGAGATAGAGACACAAAAAACCCTCCAAAAAATCAATGAATCCCGGAGTTGGTTTTTTGAAAAGATCAACAAAATTGACAGACCGCTAGCAAGACTAATAAAGAAGAAAAGAGAGAAGAATCAAATCGACACAATTAAAAATGATAAAGGGGATATCACCACCGACCCCACAGAAATACAAACTACCATCAGAGAATACTATAAACACCTCTACGCAAATAAACTGGAAAATCTAGAAGAAATGGATAATTTCCTGGACACTTACACTCTTCCAAGAATAAACCAGGAAGAAGTTGAATCCCTGAATAGACCAATAGCAGGCTCTGAAATTGAGGCAATAATTAATAGCCTACCAACCAAAAAAAGTCCAGGACCAGATGGATTCACAGCTGAATTCTACCAGAGGTACAAGGAGGAGTTGGTACCATTCCTTCTGAAACTATTCCAATCAATAGAAAAAGAGGGAATCCTCCCTAACTCATTTTATGAGGCCAACATCATCCTGATACCAAAGCCTGGCAGAGATACAACAAAAAAAGAGAATTTTAGACCAATATCCCTGATGAACATCGATGCAAAAATCCTCAATAAAATACTGGCAAACCGGATTCAGCAACACATCAAAAAGCTTATCCACCATGATCAAGTGGGCTTCATCCCTGGGATGCAAGGCTGGTTCAACATTCGCAAATCAATAAACATAATCCAGCATATAAACAGAACCAAAGACAAGAACCACATGATTATCTCAATAGATGCAGAAAAGGCTTTTGACAAAATTCAACAGCCCTTCATGCTAAAAACGCTCAATAAATTCGGTATTGATGGAACGTACTTCAAAATAATAAGAGCTATTTATGACAAACCCACAGCCAATATCATACTGAATGGGCAAAAACTGGAAAAATTCCCTTTGAAAACTGGCACAAGACAGGGATGCCCTCTCTCACCACTCCTATTCAACATAGTGTTGGAAGTTCTGGCTAGGGCAATCAGGCAAGAGAAAGAAATCAAGGGTATTCAGTTAGGAAAAGAAGAAGTCAAATTGTCCCTGTTTGCAGATGACATGATTGTATATTTAGAAAACCCCATTGTCTCAAC
>NW_020262980.1:0-2705 GCF_003255815.1 Theropithecus gelada | reverse complement strand
TTAGGAAGTTTTGCCTTCCTACAAAGAGAGTCTCAGTGCCCATTTCCCCCACCCCTGCCTTCATTAGATGATATTATTATTATTATTATTATTATTATTATTACTGTTTTTGAGACAGGGTCTTACTCTGTCACCCAGACTGGAGTGCAGTGGCATGGTCTTGGCTCACTGCAGTCTCGACCTCCCAGGCTCAAACAATCCTCCCACCTCAGCTTCTGAAGTAACTGGAACTACAAGCACGTGTCATGACACCCAGCTAATTTTTGTATTTTTTGTAGAGGGAGGGTTTTGCCATGTTGTCCAGGCTGGTCTGAAACTTGTGGGCTCAAGTGATTCTCTTGCCTTGTCCTTCCGAAGTGCTGGGATTACAGGTGTGAGCCACTGCACCTGGCCATTAGGTGATATTATTATGAAAGTCTGTCAGTCGATGGGTGAGAATGAAATTTGTGTGATGTTTGCCTTTCATATATATGTTGCATAATATTTATATCACTTGAATCTTGAAAATTTTTTATAAATTCTTACTTTCCCTTGAACATATTTTGAATGGTTCAAGTTGTGTTTAAGAAACTCATCCTACAGAACCAATATTTCTATCTAATGAGAACGTGGTTCATGATAGAAACTGCAGACCTCATTCATTAGCTTCATCCCACCAATACTTCTTGAGCATCCAAGTTCTGGGCACTGGTGATAGAGCATCAACAATGAGAGCTACGGTACTTATTCGTGGGGAGGGATTCTGTCTATCATGTTAGAGATAAATGTTTTGTTGCAGACAGAAGGGAAAGGAGTGAGTCTGACACGATATGGTAAGAGAGCCTGATTAGGCTGGATGGCCAGGGGACTTTGGAGAGTAGCAGTGAAGCGTATGTCTGGAGGAGGCAGAAGATTTGGGTCCCCTGCGAGAGACTGAAAGGCTCTGGAGAGTCAGGGGTTGGATGAGCAAGTGCTAGAGAGGGGGCAGCAGCGTGGGGCACAGGGTCCTGGACCAGTTTTAGCGGCCCTTGGCAGGATTAGGGGGGCATTGACCCCAGACATAGTCACTGGGGTCTGGGAAGGAAATATCAGATCTTCTAGTTATATTTCCCCAACCTCTGAGGAGACCTATTCAGTTTACTGTGTCTTTCTTTGTTCATTTGTAGAGAGCAGAGTCTTGTTATATTGCCCAGGCTGTCCTTGAGCTCCTGGCCCGGGCAGTTCTCCTACTTTGACCTCCCAAGGTGCTGGGATTACAGGCGCGTGCACTGTGCGGCCTCAGTGTGCTGCTCACTGCCTAGTCCTCATTCAGGATGCCCACCTTGCTAAGCATTTCCCTTCCGGCCCCATTCATATGCACAGCAGCCCATTAGGGCAGATTCCATCGTAGTCAGAGGCTCTGGAGACCCCACTCCTACCACTCGGCCACCTGCCACTCTGCCACAGTGCTCCTGGTGCTCCGCAGGGCTTTCAACATCCTCAGACTGAGGGCCCAGTGCTTTCTTCCAACCCCCTCAGAGGAATCAGGGCAGGTTGTTCAAACAGTTACCCTGGACAGTAGGAGGAAAAGGAAGTCACTGTCAAACTGGCAGAGGGAATGCTGGCACCTCTGCCACACTCCCTGCTCAGCTGCTGTTCAGCAAGGCCCTGAAGGCCCACACCTCCCAGTCCTGCAATCTAAGGGATGGCCACAGAGGGACCCGCACCCCGCAAGGAAAGTGTGCAAGAGCAGCGCATGGGAAAGCCATCTGCCACCTCTGAAAGCAGACAGGTGGACATCCGCCTGGCTGAGCTGATAGAAGAGCCTCTCACAGGCACCTAGTGTTTATTGCTATGTGGCAACCTAAGGAGTCCGATGGCCCCCGTGGGAAGCAAAACCTCTGCAGTCTCGGGTGCGAGAGTGGAGACCTAGAGGAGCTACCGTGAAGGCCTGACCCTGGATGTGTTTTTTTCCCTTGCAGTTTTACAGATGCTGTTTGATGGGAGGGCTCTACATAGCACACTTAGGGTATGCCCTTCTTCGTCACCACCAAGTGCAGAAGCTGCATCAATAGAAACAGGCTTCGTCAACACAGATGATCTTGTGGGCTCCCTGGTTGTTAGATTGGCTTTTGTTCTCTCAGGAAAAGACTCTGTATCTGCCCATCAGTACCTCCTATTATTGGCCCAGTTTCACAGCTCAACGTGTGCAAAACGAAGTCAGCCTCCTGAAATATAAATGACAACTTTTATTTGGTGACATGCGGTGAAACTTTTTTTCTTAAAAAATACCCTTTATGGGCTGGGTGCGATTGCTCACGCCCGTAATCTCAGCACTTTGGAAGGCTGAGGCGGTCGGATCACGAGATCAGGAGATAGAGACCATCCCGGCCAACATGGTGAAACCCTGTCTCTACTAAAAATACAAAAATTAGCTGGGTGTGGTGGCGGGCGCCTGTAGTCCCAGCTATTCGGGAGGCTGAGGCAGGAGAATGGCTTGAACCTGGGAGGCGGAGGTTGCGGTGAGCTGAGGTCGTGCCACTGCACTGTAGTCTGATGACAGAGCAAGACTCCGTCTCAAAAAAAAAAACAACAAAAACAAAAAAACCCTTTATACTTTGTCAAATGCAGTATGGGAAATTAAAGTACAAAACAACAACAAAACACCCTTTACATTTGCCCAAAGGAAATGTTTTACTTTTTCAGCAGGAAATGGCAAAAACAAAAAGAGGGAAGTGGCAACAGAA
>NW_020262979.1:0-2706 GCF_003255815.1 Theropithecus gelada | reverse complement strand
TATATATAGATGAGGATTGTAATTATCAGTGGTCTTTGTCATCAGAGAGATTTGTCTTTGTATTACTTTTCCATTTCCTCATCTACAGAGGGGCAATAAGTATAATTTTATATAAGACTGTTTTGAGAGTTAAAGTACTACACTTGGTTCAATGTTTGGCAAATTTTAAGTGCTCAGCCAGTGTTATATTACATACTATCAAGCATATAATACACAAATACACATATGTTAGTTATTATGGTGAGAATAGATGGTTCCAGACAATCACAGTTAATCTTGTCTTTAAATAGTTACTGACAGGCAAAGAAACAACATGTACAATTAATGGCCCTGAAGATTTTAAATGTAAGTTACAAACAAAAACATCCATGCGTAATCTAAGCATGCATATGTATATATACATATATATAACAAACTAATTATAGCATATGTATATATGTATGTATGAAAATATAAGAAAGATATATTGAGAGTTAAATTATTTATCATATATGTATATATGTATAATTATAGCATATATATGCTATAATTATTGGTTGTAATATTGAATAGTATATCATTGCATATCAGTATTGACATAGGACCCAAATTAGTATATATTTAATTTCTTTTCGTAGTAAAAGTTAACCTATAATTCTCTATTATTTAAAATATCTTTTTGTTACATAAATTTTATTAAATTTATGTAACCTAAATACAGCCCATAGTGATTGACATTGCTATTTCAATTGAAGAACTGCTTATTTATACAAATGGTATTTTTCTATGAAAACCACTCTTGTACCTGTGTTAAAGAAACTGTGGCAACAGCAGTGGCTTGGAAAGAGAAATAAAAAGTGTAAACACTGCAAAGCACTACAGAAGATTAAGTTGAATTTCCATGTCTTCTTAATTGATATCTCCTGCTTTTTATCTACTCTTTACTTTGATTCATTTTTAAAAAAATTCTCAAGTGATCCTGTTTGAATCTCTGGTGTGTGTGTGTGTGTGTGTGTGTGTGTGTGTGTGTGTGTGTGTGAATCTTTGCCTCATCTTTTCTGCATGTACCACATAGCAACAATCCTCACTGTCACATTCCAGCATCCTCTACTCTTTTTCCTTCTGCCACACATGGCAATTATGGAATCAGATCTATCCCTCCTCATGAAAAGCCAAAAGAAAAAATAATCCCTAACCTGTAACAAAGAGATTTATGAAGATCAGCAGAATTAATTATATGAACAGGTAACATTTCAATGGACACAAAATGAATGAAAATAGCACTATTATTAGTAGGAATAGTCTCTGGGTTTCGTAAGATTATAATTGGTAGAGCCTATTTAAGGGTAAAAATCATAAATTTAAATCTAAACCTAATTTTTATTTTGATTTTAATTATTATACATATAAGTTAAAAAGATAAAAGAAAATATATTTCACTAAACTGTTACTATATAATAAGAAAAACATAGTAACATCTTTTGGCACATTCAGCTACACTATTTGTGTATTTTTTTTCCTTTTTATAAAGAGAATATATTATGTTACCATAACCATTCTTCGATTTGAGATTGTGTTTTCCCGATAGAATCATCACTTATTATCATTTATTCTGTCAGTTAAAATCATTTAGCTTAGCATTCTGTAAATAAGTGGTAATATTTTTCAAAAATGTAAATGCCAATAACTTTTTCCTTCAAAGTCATACTTCTAGTACCTTTGGAATCTTTTATTTTAGAAAGGTGATATAGAATATTTATATTCTAAAAGAATATTAATTGTGAAAATATAACAAAGATGCACTGAGATACTTAAATTTTTTATCAATACAAATGATTATTTTTTTTTTCTATACGGATATTTGTAAATGATCATAGAGTCAGGACAATTTTTTTTGCAAAGGTCACAAGTTAAAGGTCAGTTATACTTACTAAGATAACTAGATTGCTTTGCTAGTAAAATGTATGAAAATTTTATCATTTCAATGTCTAAAAGAACATTTCCATAGTTGGAAAATAATCAGTCATTTAGAGTAGTATATTTCTAATTAAAAGACGTTAACTTCCTATTATATAGAGTATAGATCCAATTTCTACCTTTCAAGTCCCATTTATAATGGATTTTTCTGATGACAAATTCTGAGACTAATCTCAAATAGTATTTTGTCAAACAAAATGAAAAAAACTATGGAAAGTGAACCTAAAAAAGGCAAAATAGAAAACATCTTCAGGATAGAATCAGGGAAACTTACCTAAAAACAGTTTTCATTGCTATTGAGATTTATCTGTCATATGCCCTGAAGTAAAACAGAAAGAGTCCATGGGGGGAAAGAAAATGATTCTTTCATCTTAGCACCTTCTCTCCTATCACTGTGGCTTCCTAATTTTACCAATTATATGAGGTAGAGGTAGAACTAGAGGCAGAGATAGAGAGATAGAAAAAAATACATTAACATCATAGATAAATTCTCCTGCCCTATTCTCAGGCCCAACTTTAGAGGTAATCGTATCGATCCAATTCTGCTCTTCCTCCTGTGTTAGTTTGCTAGGGCTACCATAACGAACTACTAGATTCTTGGTGACTTAAATAACAGAATTTATTGTCTCTCAGTTTGGAAGACTAGAAGTCAGAGATCAAGGTGTCAGCAGAGTTGGTTCCTTCTGAAACGCTAATGGAAGGATCTGTTCCAGGACTCTCTCCTTGGCTTGTAGCTGACCAACTTCTCCC
>NW_020262978.1:0-2706 GCF_003255815.1 Theropithecus gelada | reverse complement strand
TTGCTAGCCTTCTTTCTGTGGCATCTGAGAACAGATATTTCGGATTCGTTTGGAGAATATAGGGCCAAAGGAAATATCCTGAGAAAGCAAAGAGAAAGAAGCTGTCTGAGAACCTTCTTTGTGTTCAGTGAAATCATCTCACAGAGTTACAGCTTTCCCCTCAGGAAGCCTTTCGCTAAGACAGTTCTTGTGGAATTGGCAAAGTGATATTTGGAAGCCCATAGAGGGCTATGGTGAAAAAGGAAATATCCTCAGATGAAATCTGAAACGAAGCTTTCTGAGAAACTGCTTAGTGTTCTGTTAATTCATCTCACAGAGTTACATCTGTATTTCGTGGATCACTTGTTAGCCTTATTTCTGTGAAATCTGAGAACACATGTTTCAGATCCCTTTGAAGACTATAGGGCCAAAGGAAATATCCTCCGATAACAAAGAGAAAGAAGCTTTCTGAGAAATTTCTTTGTGTTCTCTGAAATCATCTCACAGAGTTACAGCACTCCCCAAAAGAAGACTTTCGCTAAGTCACTTCTTGTGGAATTGGCAAAGTGATATTTGGAATCCCATAGAGGGCTATGGTGAAAAAGGAAATATCCTCAGATGAAATCTGGAAAGAAGCTTTCTGAGAAACTGCTTAGTTTTCTGTTAATTCATCTCACAGAGTTACATCTGTATTTCGTGGATCTCTTTGCTAGCCTTATTTCTGTGGAATCTGAGAACAGATATTTCGGATCCCTTTGAAGACTATAGGGCCAAAGGAAATATCCTCCGATAACAAAGAGAAGGAACCTTTCTGAGAAACTTCCTTGTGTTCTGTGAAATCATCTCATAGAGTTACAGTTTTCCCCTCAAGAAGCCTTTCGCTAAGACAGTTCTTGTGGAATTGGCAAAGTGATATTTGGAAGCCCTTAGAGGGCTATGGTGAAAAAGGAAATATCCTCAGATGAAATCTGGAAAGAAGCTTTCTGAGAAACTGCTTAGTGTTCTGTTAATTCATGTCACACAGTTACATCTGTATTTCGTGGATCTCTTTGCTAGCCTCATTTCTGGGGTATGTGAGAACAGATATTTCTGATCCCTTTGAAGATTATAGGGCCAAAGGAAATATCCTCCGATAACAAAGAGAAAGAATCTTTCTGAGAAACCTCTTTGTGTTCTGTGAAATCATCTCACAGAGTTACAGCTTTCCCCTCAGGAAGCCTTTCGCTAACACAGTTCTTGTGGAATTGGCAAAGTGATATTTGGAAGCCCATAGAGGGCTATTGTGAAAAAGGAAATATCCTCTGCTGAAATCTGGAAAGAAGATTTCTGAGAAACTGCTTAGTGTTCTGTTATTTCATCTCAGGGAATTACATCTGTATTTCGTGGATCTCTTTGCTAGCCTTATTTCTGTGGAATCTGAGAACAGATATTTCGGATCCCTTTGAAGATTATAGGGCCAAAGGAAATATCCTCCGATAACAAAGGGAAAGCAGCTTTCTGAGAAACTTCTTTCTGTTCTGTGAAATCACCTCACAGATTTACAGCTTTCACCTCAAGAATCCTTTCACTAAGACAGTACTTGTGGAATTGGCAAAGTCATATTTGGAAGCCCATACTGGGCTATGTTGCAAAAGCAAATATCCACAGATGAAATCTGGAAAGAAGCTTTCTGAGAAACTGCTTAGTGTTCTGTTAATTCATCTCACAGAGTTACAGCTTTCCCCTAAAGAAGCCATTCGCTAAGACAGTTCTTCTGGAATTGGTAAAGTGATATATGGAAACCCATGGAGGGCAATGGTGAAAAAGGAAATATCCTGCGATGAAATCTGGAAAGAAGGTTTCTGCGAAACGGCTCTGTGATGTGTGACTTCCACTCACAGAGTTACATCTGTATTTCGTGGATCTCTTTGCTAGCCTTATTTCTGCGGAATCTGAGAACAGATATTTGGATCCCTCTGAAGACTATAGGGCCAAAGGAAATATCCTAAGAAAACAAAGAGAAAGAAGCTTTCGAAGAAACTTCTTTGTGTTCTGTGAAATAATCTCACAGAGTTACAGCTTTCCCCTCAGGTAGCCTTTCGCTAAGACAGTTCTTGTGGAATTGGCAAAGTGATATTTGGAAGCCCCTAGAGGGCTATGGTGAAAAAGGAAATATCCTCAGATGAAATCTGGAAAGAAGCTTTCACTGCTTAGTGTTCTGTTAATTCATCTCACAGAGTTTCATCTGTATTTCGTGTGTCTCTTTGCTAGCTTTATTTCTGTGGAATCTGAGAACAGATATTTCGGATCCCTTGGAAGACTATAGGGTCAAAGGAAATGTCGTACGATAACAAAGAGAAAGAAGCTTTCTGAGAAAATTCTTTGTGTTCTGTGAAATCATCTCACAGAGTTACAGATTTCCCCTCAGGAAGACTTTCGCTAAGACAGTTCTTGTGGAATTCGCAAAGTGATATTTGGAAGCCCATTGAGGGCTATGTTGAAAAAGGAAATATCCTCAGCTGAAACCTGCAAAGAAGCTTTCGGAAAAACTGCTTAGTGTTCTATTAATTCATCTCACAGAGTTACATCTGTATTTCGTGGATCTCTTTGCTAGCCTTATTTCTGTGGAATCTGAGAAGAGATATTTCGGATCCCTTTGAAGACTACAGGTCCAAAGGAAATATCCTCCGATAACAAAGAGAAAGAAGCTTTCTGAGAAAATTCTTTGTGTTCTGTGAAATCACCTCA
>NW_020262977.1:0-2706 GCF_003255815.1 Theropithecus gelada | reverse complement strand
ATATCTGTTCTCAGATTCGACAGAAATAAGGCTAGCAAAGAGATCCACGAAATACAGATGTAACTCTTTGAGATGAATTAACAGAACATTAAGCAGTTTCTCAGAAAGCTTCTTTCCAGATTTCATCGGAGGATATTTCCTTTTTCACCATAGCCCTCTATATGCTTAAAAATATCACTTTGCCAATTCCACAAGAACTGTCTTAGCGAAAGGCTTCTTGAGGGAAAAGCTGTAACTCTGTGAGATGATTTCACAGAACACAAAGAAGTTTCTCAGAAAGCTTCTTTCTCTTTGTTATCGGAGGATCTTTCCTTTGTCCCTATAGTCTTCAAAGGGATCCGAAATATCTGTACTCATATTCCACAGAAATAAGGTTAGCAAAAAGATCCACGAAATACAGATGTAACTCTGTGAGATGAATTAACAGAACACTAAGCAGTTTCTCCGAAAGCTTCTTTCCAGATTTCATCCGAGGATATTTCCTTTTTCACCATAGCCCTCTATGGGCTTCCAAATATCACTTTGCCAATTCCACAAGAACTGTCTTAGCGAAAGGCTTCTTGAGGGGAAAGCTGTAACTCTGTGAGATGATTTCACAGAACACAAAGAAGTTTCTCAGAAAGCTTCTCTCTCTTTGTCATCGGAGGATATTTCCTTTGGCCCTATTGTCTTCAACGGGATCCGAAATATCTGTTCTCAGTTTCCACAGAAATAAGGCTAGCAAAAAGATCCACGAAATACAGATGTAACTCTGTGAGATGAATTAACAGATCACTAAGCAGTTTCTCACAAAGCTTCTTTCCAGATTTCATCCGAGGTTATTTCCTTTTTCACCATAGCCCTCTATGGGCTTCCAAATACCACTTTGCCTATTCCACAAGAACTGTCTTAGCAAAAGTCTCCTTGAGGAGAACGCTGTAACTCTGTGAGGTGATTTCACAGAACACAAAGAAGTTTCTCAGAAAGCTTCTTTCTCTTTGTTCTCGGAGGATATTTCCTTTGGCCGTATAGTCTTCAAAGGGATACGAAATATCTGTTCTCAGATTCCACAGAAATAAGGCTAGCAAAGACATCCACGAAATACAGATGTAACTCTGTTAGATGAATTAACAGGAAACTAAGCAGTTTCGCAGAATGGTTCTTTCCAGATTTCATCCGAGGATATTTCATTTTTCAACATAGTCCTCTATGGGCTTGTAAACATCACTTTGCCAAATCCACAACAACTGTCTTAGCGAAAGGCTTCTTGAGGGGAAAGCTGTATCTCTGTGAGATGATTTCACAGAACACAAAAAAGTTTCTCAGAAAGCTTCTTTCTCTTTGATATCGGAGGATATTTCCTTTGGCCCTATAGTCTTCAAAGGGATCAGATATATCTGTTCTCAGATTCCACAGAAATAAGGCCAGCAAAGAGATCCACGAAATACAGATGTTACTCTGTGAGATGAATTAACAGAACACTAAGCAGTTTCTCAGAAAGCCTCTTTCCAGATTTCATCGGAGTATATTTCCTTTTTCACCATAGCCCTCTATGGGCTTCCGAATATCACTTTGCCAATTCCACAAGAACTGTCTTAACGAAAGGCTTCTGCAGTTGAAAGCAGTAACTCTGTGAGTTGATTTAAGAGAACACAAAGAAGTTTCTCAAAAATCTTCTTTCTCTTTGTTATAGGTGGATATTTCCTTTAGCCCTATAGTCTTCTAAGGGATCCTAAATATCTGTTTTCAGATTCTACAGAAATAAGGCTAGCAAAGAGATCCACGAATTACAGATGTAACTCTGTGAGATGAATTAAGAGAACACCAAGCAGTTTCTCAGAAAGCCTCTTTACAGATTTCATCCGAGGTTATTTCCTTTTTCACCATAGCCCTCTATGGGCTTCCAAATATCACTTTGCCAATTCCAAAAGAACTGTCTTAGCGAAGGGCTACTTGAGGGGACTGCTGTAACTCTGTAAGATGATTTCGCAGAACGCAAAGAAGTTTCTCAGAAAGCTTCTTTCTCTTTGTTATCGGAGGATATTTCCTTAGGCCCTATTGTCTTCAAAGGGATCCGAAATATCTGTTTTCAGATTCCACAGAAATAAGGCTAGCAAAGAGATCCACGAAATACACATGTAACTCTGTGAGAGTAATTAAGAGAACACTAAGCAGTTTCTAAGAAAACTTCTTTTCAGATTTCATCAGAGGATATTTCGTTTTTCACCATAGCAATCTAAGGGCTTCCAAATATCACTTTGCCAATTCCACAAGAACTGTCTTAGCGAAAGGCTTCTTGAGGGGAAAGCTGTACCTCTGTGAGATCATTTCACAGAACACAAAGAAGTTTCTCAGAAAGCTTGTTTCTCTTTGTTATCTGACGATATTTCCTTTGGCCCTATCGTATTCAAAGGGATCCGAAATATCTGTTCTCAGATTCCACAGAAAGAAGGCTAGCAAAGAGATCCACGAAATACAGATGTAACTTTGTGAGATGAATTAACAGGACACTAAGCAGTTTCTCAGAAAGCTTCTATCCAGATTTCATCCGAGGATATTTCCTTTTTCACCATAGCCCTCTATGGGCTTCCAAATATCACTTAGCCAATTCCAAAAGAACTGTCTTAGCGAAAGGCTTCTTGAGGGGAAAGCTGTAACTCTGTGAGATCATTTCACAGAACACAAAGAAGTTTCTCAGAAAGCTTGTTTCTCTTTGTTATCGGGCGA
>NW_020262976.1:0-2706 GCF_003255815.1 Theropithecus gelada | reverse complement strand
AGTCTATTATTCTAGGTGAAGTAGCTCAGGAATAGAAAACCAAATATCCTGTGTTCTCACTTGTAAGTTATAAGTGATAGCTAAGCTATGGGGATGCAAAGTTATAAGATTGATATAATGGACTTTGGGGACTCAGTGGGGAGATTTGGAGGAGGTGAGGAATAAAAGACTACATATGGGGTACAGTGTACACTGCTCAGGTGATGAGGGCTCCAAAATTTCAGAAAGCAGCACTAAAGAATTTATCTATGTATTAAAAAACCACCTATACCCCCAAAACTATTGAAATAAAAATTAAATAGAAATTAGTGTTGTTTCTATATACTAAAAGTGAATTATCTGAAAAAAATAAAGAAAATGATCATATTTACAATAGGTATCAAAAAAGTAAAATACTTAGAAATAAATTTAACCAAGGAGGAGAAATATCTGTATGCTGAAAACTGTAAGGCATTGATGAAATAAATTGAAGAAGATACAAATAAATGGAAAGATATCCTATGTTTATGGAGAAGAATTAGTATTCTTAAAATGTCCATACCACCCAAAGTGATCTACAGATTCAATATAATTCCTATCAGCAAGTTGGAAACTCCACTTCATACTGGTATAGCCAAGGACACAGTACTCCTTCAGCTCCCTGTGGGAGGGCTATTATCCTAAGGAGCAGAATGTCAGCTTTTCTTCACCCTGTCTTATGCTCCTTATGCTGTAATGCTGGAAGCTGATCTCCTAATCTTTCATTTTATATCTTCCATTCTGTGGCCAGTGTTTTCTATGTGCATTCCTCCTGGAAATTTTTAGTATCTTCGGTTCTTGATACTTTAGAGATTATTTAAAATATATCTTCATATATTTTAACTCTCTCATTTGAAAAAAGATCCATTTTATTGATAAAATTATCATATTGCACTCCCTTACTACCCTTTCCTTTCCTCTGTTGCTTGGGTTTTGTCGATTATATAATATTATTATTCTTAACTTATCTAGTGTTTATTTTTAATTCTAAATGTATTTAATGCTCTACTAATTGGTTTATAAATATCTGGTTTTAAAAGCTAATTTAATGTCTATACTTACATTACCTTGTAAATTTTTTCCTTCTTACCCTTTGATATGGTCTGGCTGTGTCCCCACCCACATCTCATCTTGAATTGTAGCTCCCATAATTCCCACGTGTTGTAGGAGGAACCCAATGGGAGATATTGAATAACGGGGGCAGTTTCCCCCATACTGTTCTCGTGTTAGTGAATAAGCCTCAAGAGATTGCATGGTTTCCCCTTTTACTTGGCTCTCTCATTGTCTCTTACCTGTAGTCATGTAAAACCTTCCGCTATGATTGTGAGGCTTCCCCAGCCACGTGGAACTGGGAGTCCACTAAACCTCTTTCAATAAATTACGCAGTCTCAGATATGTGTTCATCAACAACTTGAAAATGGACTAATACAACCTTCCAGGTTGTTAGTTTTATAATTTCTAAATTATTGTATTTCATATTTACAGTTACAACCATAACTTGTAGAGCTGTTTTAATCTCAGCCTTACAATTAAATTGACTTTATGCTCACTGTCAATCTGTTTGCTGGTTTCTTCATTCATCTATCTGTTGGCTAAAATTCATTTGGTCATTTCTTCAAGAAGCTTTTATGGGAACTATATTTTCCTTTATATTTGAACTACAGTTTAACTGGATACAAAATTCTTGGGCAAGACTTTTTTTCACCTAAACCTGACGATTTCATAGACAGTGATGTCTTTTAACATCAAATGATTCTTAGAGAAATCTGAAACCACACAGATTATTTTTTCTCATTTAAGTTGATAGGTTTGAATGGATGTACAATAGCTTTTTTTTTTTTTTAATCTATGAGATCCCAAAACTTTGTAGGACGTGTCCTAATATTAATTGTTCTGAAAATCTCTGTATACACTTTTTTGTCTTCTCAATTTAAGACTTACCCTGTCAGATTCTCTTGTATCTTTGGGAAATTTTCTTGAATTATACCTTTCAAATTCTTTTTTGTTACATTTGTTTTGTTCTCTTTTTAAGAACACTAACTATGCATAGGTTTAATCTCATAAGAGTGTCATTCTTATTTCCAATCTATTGCTATTATTTTTCCCTAATTCCTCTACTTCTCTCTGTAATCATTTTAAAATTAACACTTAATAGTTTTACATCCTATGGAGGTACAGTGTGATATTTTGATACATATATACAATGGATAAAGACCAAATCAGGGTAATTAGTATATAAATCACCTTAAAATTTATCATTTCTTTGTATTGTGAACATTCAAAATCTGCTCTTTTAGCTATTTGAAAATATAGAATTATTATTAACCATAGCCACCCTACAGTGCTAAAGAATACCAGAAAGAATTCCTCCTACCTAGCTGTAATTTTATATCTGTTAACCAGCCTTTGGCTATCTCTTCCTCCCCACTACCCTTCTTAGTCTCTAGTTAACACTATTATATTCTCTACTTCCATGAGATCAACTTATTTCACTTCCACAAATGAGTGGGAACATGTGGTATTTATCTTTCTTTGCCGGACTTATCTTATTTAATATAATGTCCTCCAGGCTCACCCATATTGCCATAGGATTTCATTCTTTTTTAAGGCTGAATAGTAATACATTGCATATATATGCCACATTTTCTTTATTTGTTAATCTGTTAATAAATACTTAGGTTTATTTCA
>NW_020262975.1:0-2706 GCF_003255815.1 Theropithecus gelada | reverse complement strand
TATAAATTATGCTGCTATAAAGACACATGCACACGTATGTTTATTGCAGCACTATTCACAATAGCAAAGACTTGGAATGAACCCAAATGTCCATCAGTGACAGATTGGATTAAGAAAATGTGGCACATATACACCATGGAATACTATGCAGCCATAAAAAAGGATGAGTTTGCATCCTTTGTAGGGACATGGATGCAGCTGGAAACCATCATTCTTAGCAAACTATCACAAGAACAGAAAACCAAACACCGCATGTTCTCACTCATAGGTGGGAACTGAACAATGAGATCACTTGGACTCAGGAAGGGGAACATCACACACCGGGGCCTATCATGGGGAGGGGGGAGGGGGGAGGGATTGCATTGGGAGTTATACCTGATGTAAATGACGAGTTGATGGGTGCAGCAGACCAACATGGCACAAGTATACATGTGTAACAAACCTGCACGTTATGCACATGTACCCTACAACTTAAAGTATGATAATAATAAATAAATTAAAAATAAAAAAAATAAAAATAAAAAAAATAAAATAAAATAAAATACATACAAATTCAAGACAGCCATCAGTCTCTTTCCTTCCTTGCTTTCTTTTTCTTTCTTTCATTCTCTCTTTCTTTCTCTCTTTCTTTCTCTTTCTTTCTTTCTCTGTCTCTCTCCCCCCCTTCCTTCCTTCCCTTCTTCCTTCCTTCCTTCCTTCCTTCCTTCCTTCCTTCCTTCCTTCCTTTTTCTTTTCCTTTCTTTCATATAGTTCCTCAAATTCATACTTCTCTTTTTCTCTTTAGTTTTACTGCAATTGATTGTGGGAGGAGGAGCCAGCCACCTGTATGATTTCAATTTAACAAGAAATTGTCACTTGCTTTTCTAATTCCATGCACATGTTGCCCTGTCTATCTTATCTGACTCCTTTTTTTTTTTTTTGGAAAATTGCTTCTGATTTCTGTATCAGTTTATTTGTGATGTAGTCTTGGAAAATTTTTTTCACTGCAGATAAGTAAGTCTGTTTCTTCCTCGTGCTACTCTAGCACTTGGTAGAAGACTGAATCACTGCCCTTTTGAATAGCATTGCCAGTTTTTCTTCATTTGTGTCTCACCAGGGTAAGGAACCATTCATGTTTATCTTAGTATCCTGAGTTAAGTACAGGAACTGACTCATGATATGTATTTAGTAAGTGTTTAAGTGAATTTGAGATGAAAAACTACACTAAAGTGTTCTGTGATGGAAAAGCTTGGACTAGAACCCAGGTCTCCTGCTTCTCCTGTCCATCCTCCTTCTCAGAATAATTTATAAAGTCTCCAAAATGCAATCTTGAAACAATGCCAGCTCAGCTGCAGGGGATAAAGCAATGCCACAAGAGCATTTGCATCTGAACACGCAAACTGTGCCACACATTTTGATTTGACAGAGCATCTTTAATATAAACAAGTATCCCAAAGAACCTTAACAATTCAAGATAATGGAATTACAAGCATAAATAATTTACAACAGAAGAGATAAAGAAACTAAAAGGCTAGCAACCAATATGAAAGAGGCAGAGGTAATTGTCTTTAGAGCTTGAATTCAAAACATATTGGAGAGGTAGATGGGACCCAGGGTCATAGAGAGGCCATCACAGAGTACAAAGTCTTTAGAGGAAATGGAGGCTACTCTAAGTATAAAGAACATTTGTGGGCAGATGGAAAAGAGGCAAGTGCATAGCAAACACACAAGACAAGAAATATCCTTGGGAGGCGAAACCAGTGAGCTAAATTCGGTCTGGTTTTAATCTCTTTCTATTTTAACATCAAGTTTAATATCAAGTATTTGGAAGGCAGTTTAAGCAGGAAAAACAAAACAAAACAAAACAAAACCCTGTGTATAGTTTTCTTCAAGTGTTAGAGGATAGAATAATGTAGTCACAGTCATAAACTCAAGAAAACAGAGAATAGGCAATACATTTCTCTGACTCTCCTTCAGGGTAATGAGTGGCCTGCCTCCTCTGGGCCTGGATCACTCTGTTTATTATTAATCATTAAAAACTTGCATTCTATTCAGATTCAGTTTTATTAGTTCCCTGTAGGTTCTGCAATCAAGCTGGTCAGGAAAAGGTTACAGATCAATCCTTACTTTATAGGTGAGGATGCTGAGCTGTGGAGAGTATAAGGGTTTTAAATAATCTTGGACTTATACATGATTTTGGTATGACTTGATTTGTTGGCATTCTGCTTTGTGTTCATTCATATAACATAAATCTATCTCTTAGCACATTTTGACATTGATGAAATAGTTGTTCAGTGGCCAAAACCTAAATCAATTAAGAGAAATTCAGGTGTATAAGTCATCCTAAGGTATAGCTGAACTTAAGTCATCAGTTAGAGATGAGAAAACTGAGGCCCCAAAAGGTTAAATGACTTAATTGCAATCTAATCAGAGTTGGTTCATGGTACACTCAGGAGTAGAACTCAAATCTGCTGATATTCAGTTCTGTTTTCTTTTTTCTTTTTTTTTTAATTTATTTATTATTATTATACTTTAAGTTGTAGGGTACATGTGCATAACGTGCAGGTTTGTTACATATGTATACTTGTGCCATGTTGGTGTGCTGCACCCATCACCTCGTCATTTACATCAGGTATAAATCCCAATGCAATCCCTCCCCCCTCCCCCCTCCCCATGATAGGCCCCAGTGTGTGATGTTCCCCTTCCTGAGTCCAAGTGATCTCATTG